>NC_079402.1:3357231-3659731 GCF_029220125.1 Pseudoliparis swirei | reverse complement strand
CGTGATGGATTCTACTCGCTGCATTATCCATCCACGCCATATGCTGCGTTTAAGTCCTCTGTGCTCGGCGTTCTCCTTTTGCTCACGCAGGGAAAAAACTCCACGATCCACCTGTAGGCCTCGAGACTAACCGCTAAGCCCCGCCCCCTGCCGGGCTGAGCCTGGTGTGTTGTTGTGGGGAGTGACACACACAGTCTGCATTCACACAACAACAGCAGGCTCACTTTAACACACACTTTAAAAAAAGAGCGTACACGTATGGCAATACTAATAATTCAATATTCATTGTGATGTGTCATCAGCAGGTGTTTCTGTTGAACGTACTCCTGAATGTGAGAGTTTGACCTTAAGAAAAAAAACAGTGAACAATTCCTCCATCTGTTTAATATAAGCCCCTCCCACCAGACACCTGTAGATGTATTAATTACATTACTACGAATAAGCCTACTGATAAAAGCGCAGGACAGCCAATAGGAACGCCTTCTCACTTTGATTTGACCTGTGATTGGTCAAAACCTTCTCCACCTGCAGCTCTCCCACTCTTTGATCTAAGCCCCTCCCACCAGACGAGCGTGCACACGTGCTAGCCAATCACATCCTCCTTCACCAGGGTTTTTTTTCCCCTGCATGGAGACTTACAGGTCGGCCTCAGTCAAAAGTGTTTTGCGATTGGTTGATTTCTGTCATTTGCAACAGCAGCTGCATCGCGGCCCGTAATAATAATAATACAAATAATAACTAGAACGGGCACTCGGTAGAGCGCATACCTTCGCATATCACAAGATTGGGCATTGAATTATGAACATTTTAGCATTAGTTGCATGCCAATTGGATAGAAATTGACCGTGCTATGGTAAAAAGAAGATTTTGATCTTTTCATGACCTTGACCTTTGATCCGACCAATCCCAAAATCTAATCAAATGGTCCCCGGATAATAACCAATCATCCCACCAAATTTCATGCGATTCGGTTTAATACTTTTTTACTTATGCGAATAACACGCACGCATACAAATACACGGCGATCAAAACATTACATTCCGCATTTTCAATGCGAAGGTAATAATACCAGAATAAGGAGGCGTTGACCAAACAAATACAATGGTTAAAACAGACATCTTTAGGAGATAATATTAGTTAAATACAATACATCTGAAAAGAATTAACGCTACTCATAAGCCTCCTGGTAAAAGCACAGGACAGCCAATAGGAACGCCCTCTCTCTCTGAACTGACCTGTGATTGGTCAACGTCTCCTGTCACAACCTGAAAGCAAGAGGAGGTGCAGGGGTCTAGTTTTCTCTCAGAACACTTGAATTACAATATGTTGCATAATGAAAATGTAAAAACCGGCTTTATTATGAAGTCTTCCATTTGCCAGTTTCATGCATTTGAAATTGAATATTATAATCTCACCGATCCTTAGGCCATTCATGTTAAAAGTACAATAAGGTGCAGAGCAACTGCCATTGAGCAGGATTCTGAATGCATGTCAGTGTTCTGAGCCTCATTGTTATGGATATTTCACGAGGGTTACGAACGCAAAAAACACTTTAAACTTTCCCTCGCCGACGCACCGCTCCGCGGTACCTTCCTCCCTCGGGGCCATCGAGATCTTGTCAAACAACCCTTCCGGCGTCCTGCAGTGCCGCTCCATCTTCGGGGCGGCCATCTCTCCACCGCAAGACGCCGCTTTTTTTTATGCCTTCGATGCTCAGCGATGCAGAAAATTAACTCAAGCAAATCCCTGCGGGGCCGATCTAAACACATCCTCTCTCCCTCGAGTCCATCATATCATTTCCCCCCAGCCCTCTTCCTCTTCTCTCCCTCCTGGACGAGCAATCCAGCTGACGTTTCCAACACACACACACACACACACCCGGCATCAAGAACATCCATCTACACCTCCACATCAGCAGCAGTCAATCACCTGCACACTCTGTCATTTGAAGGCACACGTTAGCCCCTCTGCACCTCTCACGCTGTGCACCATCTGCTCAATATTCACCAGGTCTGCTCCCCGAAACGTCACTGAGCTGTCCAAGATTTTTGCTGATTTGTTTTCTTCCTTTTTATTCATTTATTTTATTATGTATGTCCATTTTTTGTTCTTTATTCTATTATGTATGCATGTACATTTTTAGTAATTGTATTGTATTTATTATAATTTACTATAGTTATTAATTGTATTAATGTTATTTTATTTATTTATTTTATTTATTGCACAGAACAATACAAGTATTACTGGTACGAGACTTTAGCAGTTTGGTATGCTGTGGAGTGTATTCGTGTGTTTCAGTGGTTAGCAGGTCCGTCAGGAGGTTGGTGGTTCAATCCCCGCCCTAGTCGATGTGCCCTTGAGCAAGACACTTAACCCTGAGTAGCTCCCTGTAGCTGCGTCTACGGTGTATCAATGTAACATGATTGCAAGTCGCTTTGGATAAAAGCATCAGCTAAATGACGTGTTATGTTTCTGTAATACTACCAGCTTGTGTATTCATTAAATGACAACATATTAACAAATAGACAAGAGCCAGATCAACTGGGAACAACAGAACATCCCTGTGTACACTCCACATCTAAACACACACACACACACACACACACTCTGGGTATTTTAGCTGTCTGCATCACTCAAGCTCCTTTCCTCCACCTCCTCCTCCACAAACACACCTGTGGCAATGGCAGGTTCTCAAAAGCTGTGGGAGGACAGGAGATGTGGAAACAGTCGGGGTGCTGGTACCCACTGAAAGCCCAGAGTCTGACACGAATGGGGCCAGAGGACGGGCCCGGTACCGCCCCGCCAGACAGCGGCAAAACATGGATTCAGTAAACAGACATTCACGCCCTGTCGACATAAACACAAAGTTCTGCGCCTCCGATCTGAATTAGAAACCCCCAAAACAGCCTCAGCCTCAAGTTGTGTCCCTCAGTGTTTGAGTTGAGTTCTGACTGTTGGTGGTTGTTGTGCGAGTGTGTCCGCCTCCAGAACCGGTGTTTCTGCAGATTTCAGCCCATTTGTTACGAATCACATGACGGTATTCCCTTTTCTAAAGTGTGTTTCTGGCTATTACATATAGCTATAATATATATATATATATATATATATATATATATAATATTAGGAACATGTTCTTATGTACACTATTTTTACACTCAAATAAACAATAATCAAATGCAAAGAGAGTTATTTAACAATATGTTGGGGAGTAGTTCATACAGAGTTTCAGTACCGGCCCTTTAAGAGAGCGGCCATGATGCTGATGTGGCCCACGGTGGAAATGAGTCTGACACCCTTGCTCTCGAGGGTTTCGTAATTTGATACCAACATTGACTAACAAATAGTAAATATTGTGAACTGGTCCAAGCTGATCAATGTTTCCTCTCATATTATTGCAGACGCACAGAAGAATCTTTAATAATCCAGTCATAATTAAAGATCAAAGCACATGTGTGAATGTCACTGTGATGCCTTTTTGAGTTTCCACTGTTTCCCAATTAAAAAAACAATGCAATCAACTAAACAACCTCCGAGTCCGCCAACACCTCAAGGACCACTTACTCGGAACAATACTCAATATTTTTAATACACAAACGTTTGTTGGCTTCTTTTCCAGTAACTCGGCAGCAGCAACATCCACATCTGCTGCTGCACTCTGGAGTAAATGTTTCCCCAGACGAGCACGCACAAAGAAACACGTGCAGGAAACAGACTTCATATCTTCACTTCATGGACGTGGAGTGACCTTGCAATCGATTCATTAGCTGAAAGGATCCGATCCAGTGGGGAGACTTCATGAATCATTAAGCATAGTTAAAAGCACTGTTGAAGCATTTTATTGCTCAGATTGCTTTGCCGACAGCGAGGACGTGTGTGTGTGTGTGTGTGTGTGTGTATGTGTGTATGCCTCCATAGTGAGGACTGGAATGAGTATTTAATCACAGAGTGGGGGACATTTTTTGGCAAAGTGAAGATGGCAAGGACTTGGTTTTAGGTTCAGAGTCATGGTGAGGGTCAGGGTCACGGTGAGGGTCAGGGTTACGGTGAGGGTCACGGTGAGGGTCGTGGTTATGGTGAGGGTCAGGGTCACGGTGAGGGTCAGGGTTATGGTGAGGGTCAGGGTTACAGTGAGGGTCAGGGTTACGTTGAGGGTCAGGGTTACGGTGAGGGTCAGGGTCACGGTGAGGGTCAGGGTTACGGTGAGGGTCAGGGTTATGGTGAGGGTCAGGGTTACGGTGAGGGTCAGGGTCACGGTGAGGGTCAGGGTTACGGTGAGGGTCAGGGTTACGGTGAGGGTCGTGGTTATGGTGAGGGTCAGGGTTATGGTGAGGGTCAGGGTCACAGTGAGGGTCAGGGTTACGGTGAGGGTCGTGGTTATGGTGAGGGTCAGGGTCACGGTGAGGGTCAGGGTTATGGTGAGGGTCAGGGTTACGGTGAGGGTCGTGGTTATGGTGAGGGTCAGGGTTATGGTGAGGGTCAGGGTCACGGTGAGGGTCGTGGTTATGGTGAGGGTCAGGGTTACGGTGAGGGTCAGGGTCAGAATCAGAATCAGAATCAGAATCAGAAACAGTTTTATTGCCAGGAATGTTTACACAAACGAGGAATTTTTTTTGGTGGAAGGTGCAACATTTGGACATGACAAACAAACAACAATCAACATGACAGAAAGACAACAAATAATGTGAAAGTGTTTGGGTGTGTGCTTCAAGTGGTGTGTTTTAGTTAAAAGTGTATGTTACGCGTGGCGTGTGTTTAAGTTAAAGTGCATGCAAATAAAGTGGCATGTGTGTGGAGGAGGCCTCAAGTTAAAGTGCATGTTAAAGTGACGTGTGTGGAGGAGGGAAGAAGAAGGAGGAGGGAGGAGGAGTGGGAGGAAGAGGGAGGAGGAGGAAGAGGAAGGAGCAGGAAGAAGGAGGAGAGAGGAAGGTGGAAGAAGAGGTGGTAGTCCTGGGGGTGACAGTCAGTCAGTCCCGGGTTCCATTGATGAGCCCGACCGCCGACGGGAAAAAACTTTTGGTGTGGCGGGTGGTCTTTGTCATGATGGACCGCAGCCTCCTCCCCAAGGGGAGGGACTCGAACAGGGAGTGTCCAGGGTGGGAGGGTCAGCGACAATCTTTCTGGCCCTCTTCAGTGACCTGGAAGTGAACAGGACCTGGAGGAAGGCAGATTGCAGCCGATAACCCTCTCGGCCGAGCGGATGATGCTCTGCAGCCTGCACTTGTCTTTGGCTGTGGCTGCAGGGTGCCAGACGGTGATGGAGGAGCAGATGATGGACTCAACGATGGCCGTGTAGAATTGTACCATCATCTTCCCTGGCAGGTTGAATTTCCTCAGCTGCCTCAGGAAGAACATCCTCTGCTGGGCCTTCTTGGTGATGGAGCCGATGTTCAGCTCCCACTTGAGGTCCTGGGTGATGATGGAGCCCAGGAAGCGGACGGACTCCACAGCGTCGACGGGGGAGTCACACAGGATGAGAGGGCGGGTGGGGCTGCATTCCTCCTGAAATCCACAACCATCTCCACTGTCTTTAGAGCGTTGAGCTCCAGGTTGTTCTGGCTGCACCAGGTCACCAGGTGGTCAGTCTCCCACCTGTAGGCGGTCTCGTCCCCACCAGAGATGAGCCCAATGAGGGTGGTGTCATCCGCGAACTTTAGGAGCTTGACGGACTGGTGACTGGAGGTGCAGCTGTTGGTGTACAGGGAGAACAGCAGGGAAAGAACACAGCCTTGGGGGGAACCTGTGCTGGTGGTCCGGGAGCCTGAGACGTGTTTCCCCAGCCTCACGTGCTGCTTCCTGTCGGTCAGGAAGTCTGTGATCCACCTGCAGGTGGAGTCGGGCACGTGCAGCTGGGAGAGCTTGTCCTGCAGCAGGGACGGGATGATTGTATTGAAAGCAGAGCTGAAGTCCACAAACAGGATCCTGGCGTAGGTTCCTGGGGAGTCCAGATGCTGGAGGATGTAGTGAAGGGCCATGTTGACTGTGTCGTCTGCAGACCTGTTGGCTCTGTAGGCGAACTGCAGGGGTTTCAGGAGTGGGTCGGTGATGGTCTTGAGGTGTGACAGGACCAGCGTTCAAAGGACTTCATGACCACAGAGGTCAGGGCGACGGGCCTGTAGTCATTGAGTCCTGTGATCTTGGGTTTTTGGGGACGGGATGATGGTGGAGGCCTTGAAGCAGGCTGGAACGTGGCATGTCTCCAGGAGGTGTTGAAGATGTCGGTGAACACCGGAGACAGCTGGTCAGCACAGTGCTTCAGGGTGGAGGGGGAGACGGAGTCCGGGCCCGCTGCTTTGCGGGGTTCTGCTTTTTGAACAGCCTGTTGACGGCTCTCTCCAGGATGACGAGGGTCGTCGCTGAGTTGATGGAGGGTGCTCCAGAGGTGTGAGCCCCTGATGGGCTGTGGGAGGTGGGCTGATGGTCTGTGGCTTGTTGATGGGGCTGTGGGGATTGTCTCAGGACTGCTCCATTGTCTTTCAAAGCGGCAGTAGAACTCATTGAGCTCGTCTGCCAGAAGCACATTGTTCATGGAGTGGGGTGATTTGGGCTTGTAGTTGGTGATCTGCCTGAGCCCTCTCCAGACAGAAGCAGAGTCGTTTGCTGAGAGCTGCTGTTGCAGTTTCTCAGAGTACAGTCGTTTAGCATCTCTCACCGCCTTGCTAAACCTGTATTTGGACTCTGTGTACAGGTCCTTGTCCCCACTCCTGAATGCCTGGTCCTTCTGCAGTCTTAGCTTCCTGAGCTCCGCTGTGAACCAGGGTTTGTCGTTGTCATAACTCACCCTGGAGCTGGATGGAATACAGCTGTCCTCACAGAAGCTGATGTAGGAAGTTACAGCCTCTGTGTACTCATCCAGGCTGTTGGTAGCAGTCCTGAAGACATCCCAGTCAGTACAGTCCAAGCACGCCTGTAGATCCTCCAGAGCCTCACTGGTCCACTTCTTGAACTTCCTCACCACAGGTTTGCAGAGCTTTAGTCTCTGCCTGTATGAGGGAATCAGATGAACCATGACGTGGTCAGAGTTTCCCAGTGCAGCTCGAGGACGGCGTGATAGGCCCTGCTGATTGTTGTGTAGCAGTGGTCCAGAATGCTCTTCTCTCTAGTAGGGCATTTAATTAACTGTCTATATTTAGGGAGTTCGTGGCTGAGGTTTCCTTTGTTAAAATCCCCGAGTACAATAACTAAAGAGTCCGGGAAGGTCCGCTCCACACACCGTATCTGTTCGGCGAGGGTCCGCTGTGCCTCGTGCACGTTCCCCTGCGGCGGCATGTAAACTCCGGCCAGGATGAATGAAGCGAACTCACGTGGGGAGTAGAAGGGTTTGCAGTGAATGATAAAAGATTCCAGGTCCGGCGAACAGTGCTGTAGAATCACCGTTACGTCGTTGCACCAGCCGTTGTTGAGGTAAAAGCAGATTCCTCCACCCTTTGTTTTTCCGGAGAGCTCCGTGTCCCGGTCCGCTCGGAACAGCTGGAAGCCAGCGAGCTGGAGCGCAGAATCTGGTATCGATCCACTTAGCCATGATTCCGTAAAAAACAGGACGGAGGATGAGGAGAAGTCTCTGTCTCTCCCCACCAGCAGCTGGAGTTCGTCCAGTTTGTTGCACAGTGAGCGGACATTGGAGAAATATGCCCGGCAGCGCTGTACGAGATCCCCGTTTCCGTAGCCGCATAAGCGCCCTGAACGCTTCCCTCTCCGGCGCGTCTCACCGGCTGGGCGAAGGTGAGCACACCTTTTACAAAAATGTCCAGTAACTCCACAGAAGTTAAAAACGTTGGAAATAAATCCGCTGGAGTTGTTCCCCTGATGTTCATGAGCTCTTCTCTGGTGAAAGAGCTCCGGGAATCACAGCAGAAAACAGTATTTAAGACGAAAACAACAAAAAATATCGCGCACCAACGCACCGAGGCGGCCGTCCGCGGCGCCATCAGGAAGCCGGTGAGGGTCAGGGTTACGGTGAGGGTCAGGGTCACGGTGAGGGTCAGGGTTACGGTGAGGGTTGTGGTTATGGTGAGGGTCAGGGTCACGGTGAGGGTCAGGGTTACGGTGAGGGTCGTGGTTATGGTGAGGGTCAGGGTCACGGTGAGGGTTGTGGTTATGGTGAGGGTCAGGGTCACGGTGAGGGTCAGGGTTACGGTGAGGGTCGTGGTTATGGTGAGGGTCAGGGTCACGGTGAGGGTCACGGTGAGGGTCACGGTGAGGGTCAGGGTTATGGTGAGGGTCAGGGTTACGGTGAGGGTCAGGGTCACGGTGAGGGTCAGGGTTATGGTGAGGGTCAGGGTTACGGTGAGGGTCGTGGTTATGGTGAGGGTCAGGGTCACGGTGAGGGTCAGGGTTATGGTGAGGGTCAGGGTTACGGTGAGGGTCAGGGTCACGGTGAGGGTCAGGGTTACGGTGAGGGTCGTGGTTATGGTGAGGGTCAGGGTCACGGTGAGGGTCAGGGTTACGGTAAGGGTCAGGGTTACGGTGAGGGTCGTGGTTATGGTGAGGGTCAGGGTCACGGTGAGGGTCAGGGTTATGGTGAGGGTCAGGGTTACGGTGAGGGTCGTGGTTATGGTGAGGGTCAGGGTTATGGTGAGGGTCAGGGTTACGGTGAGGGTCAGGGTTACGGTGAGGGTCAGGGTCACGGTGAGGGTCAGGGTTACGGTGTGTTACAATAGCTCCTGTCCCTTTTCAGAGGACATTATTTTCCATATAGTTGTAATGACACGATACAGTAAAGATGGCCGACAGCCGGTGGCAGGACTAGACATTGACAGAGGGTCACATCTGACGATGTAATGGGGGAGGTGCCATCATGAATGGACCGCTCCTCCAAAGCAACCATGTGACGGTGTTGATCAGAGCAATGCCCATTGAAGCTCTGAAGCCTTTCACACTTCCAAAGAGGATGGATGTGCTGTGTTTATCACCTCTGTGAGATCCTCGCCGCGTAGGATCAATTTAGAAAGTACAAAAGCTTTCTGTGTCGGACCAATTTAGAAAATGTGCAGGCAAGCAGAGGAGGAGATAGTCAGCGGTGGTCCTTTAAAAAAGAATGATCCGGCTCCAGTCTGGAGTCCAGAGAGATGTGACTCAAGCGGACACATGGCGTACGGTGTGACTCACCAGCAGTCAGATAACGTCTCCCTTTGACACCAGCGGAGATCACATCACAGCCGTGAAGACGCCACAGGGACGCCAACAATGTCCCGGCTTTGAGAGTGTACAACAAATAAACGTCACATTCATTTGTTGTACAGTCCTCACAATGCAGGATCCCGTTAACCCTCCTGTCACCTTCAAATGTACGAACATCTTTTGCCCGTGGGGTCAATTTGAACCCAGCAATTAAAACCTCCAACAAATTATTAGAATTAATATTGTTTCCAAGTGTGAGGAACTTTATGTTTGTTTGTTGACGACCTAAATAGCCCTTTAAATAAATAAAAAAGTTGATATTATTTATATGTTTTACACAGTGAGAAACAGTCTGGGGTCAAATTGACCCCAAAGCGTACAAGTTGTGTACAAGACATTGTCATTATCATCATGTGAATTTTAGGTTTTTCCAGTTGTCCCCAATAAATTAGGAAAAGTCATGAAATATTAAGCAAAAAACATATCAATAATTTTTTTGGAGATGTTAAACATTGAATGGGGTCAAATTGACCCCAAAGGTAACGGGAGGGTTAATTTATTGTAAAGTCCTCACAATGCAGGATCCCGTTGCAGTGATACAGGGCAACGGGATTCCTGCATTGCGAGGACTTGTACAACAAGTTTACAGGATCCTACATTGCAAGGACTGTCTTCATAATGGGACAACGTCACTTTAATTTGTCGTACAGTCCTCGCAATGCAGGATCCTGTTAATTTCTAGTAAAGTCCTCGCAATGCAGGATCCTGTTGCAGAATCCTGCATTGCGAGGACTGTCTTCACAATGGGACAACGTCACATTTATTTGTGCATACATAAATACGGACATTGTTTTCAGTATGTTCTGGATTGACTGATTCATAGAGCCAGTGTATTTATTTGCATAGATATATTATTAAGAAAGCATGTCATTTAGCAATGTGAAAGTGCTGGGTGCTCCTTAGGCATCTAGCTGACTGTTGCATCCAGAGAAATTTAAGATATGGACAACCCTGTATTGAAAAGTGAAGTGCAAATACAGGATATGAATCCCAAAGTCAGTTCAAAGCTGCTTTTTTATGCCCTGTGAAACTCCTTTATATCCCCTTCAGACATTTCCATTAAATTCGTGACATCTCCTGAAATGCTTATTCCAGCATAAGATCATTAGATCGTTATGTTGTGGAAAATCTGTGTGGATATGCCACTTTGATTTCCAGTCATGAGCATATTAGATCAGGCACTGAAATGTATTGTGAGACTTTGACGTAACTGACCCAAAGAGCTCCAGACAGTGTTTTTAATGAGACCTGTCAACGCCTTCTCCTAAAAAGGGAATTACTGCTTCACTTTACATCAAACCAGGCGACGCAGAATCCTGGGGTGAGAGTCCGGAACAAATCTGATTTACCTGAGATGTAGCCTCCAACAGCCGCCTGCCTCCAGCATATGAAATGTTTGATTATTGTGTTCTTGACCTTCCCGACTTGAAAATGATTTAGCGGGACTGGATTTATGAACTGCAGCACATAACTTCTGTATATTTGTGAGCCACGCCAAATGAAATTGAACAAAATCAAGTGGGGAAATTTCCAAATAAGGTTGAGTGGTATGGTTAAATCCAATATCTGTATATGAGATACTGATATACATTGTGATGTTCTGGAAAGTTAATTGAAAGAAAGGTTTGTTTTTTGAACAATCCAAAAGGGTAAATTCCCTGACTCATCAAGGAACTCTCAAAAATCATAAGAAACTGCTCTCATCATTGATGTACAGCTATGCCCACAACAGACTAATAAACTACGATATCAACAATAAAATCGTCTGATAGTGTCCGCTTTATTGTAATATCCCCAACCTCGACTTTCAAAGTTTGTCTTTTTTAGTACACAACGGCTGCAATATGATGGCGGTGGATATTAAAAACAAGGTATGAAAAAGGTCTCGCTATTGATTTTGTTGTTATTAACCTATCGATCTGATTGAATCTGTTGTGGCGTGTGATTCATGCGCAGCCATCGCTTTTTTGATATCTAGTAAAAAGATACATTCAATTTCCAAAGTGTTGGTTGTTTGGCCCGACTCCTTCCACCAGGCCTCAGGACCGTGGCTGGAACAATGTGAAATAGCTGCACACTGTGGATTCAAACGCTTGACCATTTCAAAAAGTTTGGATTCAAGTCTGTGAACATTTAAGGCAGGCCGAGTCGGAGCCGCTCAGTGACACAACTTTAGTAGAAACTCTTTTCACAAAGGATGCCATTCGTCCAGTTTTAACAACGTTGATTAATGCGACGCCATTTGGGAAATTATCTTTTTGTCTTTTTCTTCCACAGGGCAGTGAGAGAGCGGGAACAACCACAGCAGATTTCCTGGAGGACGCTTTAGCTTCCTTAACTTAAAACACATTCTGTGCTGAAGGCTTGACATAAGGTTTGCTTAATATATGTGGCTCTCATCCTGAAGTAAAAGTCTGGACCCCAGAAGAAGTAGCAACATGTATCTGACTAATGGGGAAATGTATTATATATATATATACACATATATATACACATATATATATACATATTTATATGTACATACATATATATATATATACATACATATATACATATATGTATATATATACATATATGTATATATATGTATATATATATGTAAATATATGAATATGTATATATATGTATATATATTCCCTTAAGAGACCGTCCCAGTACCGAGTTCTGTAATATCAAAACTTCTCCAGTTCGACAAAACCAGCAATGAAGCCTTTTTTTGCCCCGATTAAGAAAAAGAGGAGCTATTTTAATGGTTTTGCTCACAGCCAATCACAAGATGCTTGTATAAAATGTAACGCGTGATTGGCCCACCAACGCAGCAGCTACAACCCGTACGGTGTGAACATAGCCACACATCTGTCTCATACATTCTTCTGTATTTAAAACACCTGGATGTGGACTCGATGTTCAAAGTCTCGTAACCGATTATAACAAACTAGCATCATTCTGTTAAAAAAGACTTTTCTTCCTTACTCTACTCTTATTTCTGCTGTTGAATCCTGTATCTAAGCAGTACAGAAGAGGAATGCAAGGTAAACCCCTCATAGCGTCCTCCTAGTGGACAGAACAGGGAACAGCATGATGTCAGAATCAGAATCAGAATCAGAAACAGTTTTATTGCCAGGAATGTTTTCACAAACAAACGAGGAATTTTTTTTGGTGGAAGGTGCAACATTTGGACATGACAAACAAACAACAATCAACACGACAGAAAGACAACAAATAATGTGAAGTGTTTGGGTGTGTGCTTCAAGTGGTGTGTTTTAGTTAAAGTGCATGTTAAAGTGACGTGTGTGGAGGAGGGAAGAAGAAGGAGGAGGGAGGAGGAGTGAGGAGGAGGAAGAGGAAGGAGCGGGAAGAAGGAGGAGAGAGGAAGGTGGAAGAAGAGGTGGTAGTCCTGGGGGTGACAGTCAGTCAGTCCCGGGGTCCATTGATGAGCCCGACCGCCGTCGGGAAAAAGCTTTTGGTGTGGCGGGTGGTCTTGGTCATGATGGACCGCAGCCTCCTCCCCGAGGGGAGGGACTCGAACAGGGAGTGTCCAGGGTGGGAGGGGTCACGGTGTGATTGAGTTGCGTTCCCCTTTAGAAAGTATTTCCTTTCTCCTTTTACTTCCCAGCCCAACACCGTCTCATGCTCGCCGTGGTATCAGTCCACTCTATTGTGTCGAGTGAGGTGTCAGAAATCTCCGCAGGAAGGCGGTTTCTGCACCGCGGCTCGGAGCTTGGATCGATTCCGAGGCGTCTGGAAGAAGCCCGGCGCTCGCCGCCAGGCAGGTGGGACGAGCTGCGGAATAATGGAACAGTTTAGCAGAAAGCTGCACGGTTCACAATAAACCAAATGATGCTCACAGCTTTTGACAGCCAATTAAGCTGCAGCCTAAAAAACAACCAGGAGGAAGTCCAACCAGAGCAGAATGTAAATGTAGTCGAGTTAAGCAACAACTTCCTCACCCAGTGGTTTATTGAACTAGAACATCTGGAACTACAGGCGGTTAGCTCGCTATGCTAGGCTCTGGTGAGCCAGGGGGCGCCATGAAGACCTTCTTCAGGACACCAAAGATACACCGGGAAATACAATCAAGAACAAAAAGGACGACAAGATGACCGTTGAGTCATTTTAAGTTACGATTATTTATGAAAGGTGAAAAGTGAAGCTGCCAGTTGAAAACGAGAGAGTTGTTGCAAGTATATGGGCACAGCTTAGAGACACTATATCTCTTGGCTGGCCGTCAGTTACCCTCATGCAATGCATGCTGGTACTTTATTAGCTGCTGCTGGCCCGGCTTTCTCCTGCAGGAGAACTCGGCTTCACTTCCTCATTCAATATCGCGTCCACTGAAGAATGTATGGCTTCTGGAAATCCACGGAGCAGGTGTTGAATATTCCATTTTGCAGAAGAAACCAATATACAGTATATTGTATATTTCTCAAAAGTCTGTGCTACACACACCTTTCTGTCGCTAGTCAAAAAGTTTTGAAGTTGAGGTCGACCGTGTCTGTCCCATACCCCCCCCCCCCCCCCCGCAAAAGTGACCGTTTTGGAGGACTTTGCCAGAATATAAAACCGTAATGACGCTTTTCATCCCTTGCACTGCAGATAACTCCATCAAAAGCAATTCCCATTAGACCATCTGCCGGTGAAGAAGACACTCGTCTAGCTATCTGCAGCAACACAAATGTCCGTAATTACAGTGAAAGAAGAAAGTGACTCCTTGGTGGGAGTTATATCACTTTGCTAAGTGGGCCGGTTTGGAGGCCATTTCTCATTTTGGAGTCTCTCGGTTTTTTTTAGCTGACACATTGATTACTTCTGTTGAAATGGAGGCATGTCCCCCCCCCCCCCCCCCTTAGCACCCTCTTCTGAAAGTACAGAGTGGGATCAAGAAGGACACAGCAGAACTATTGTCCAGCAGACGGAGATTAGAAAACAAACAAGTGAAGCAACAATAGAAAAAACACAATTTACGAGCAGCTTTTCTACAATACATCTGTACCAGAAGATAATCTCCAAAATATATAAAAGTTACAACAAGGAAAGAAATACTAGAAAGCCTTTGGCTGAATACCATTAACCACATGTCTTCAGGTCTCCGCCAGGGAACAACAAACAACCCACTTACGGCAACTTATGGGATTGATTGAGGTCTCAATGAGGATTTAGATGTATGTTTTCTGAAAAGATATCCCTGATGTAGAAACCTACATACAAGGGTAATAACTATCTTCCATTTATGATCTATGTAAAAACGCCTTAATGTGTAATCTCAACCCATATTTTAAATCTGTGTTGTTTTCATGACTTTCAATTAGTTTCACGTGTCCATGAAGAAAGTATCGAGGTCATGTGATTGCCTCCCATTGGTTACTGCAACATGTTGACCGACAGTTTTCATGTTGGCTTGAAATGGAGAATCGAACAAGACAAATCGTGCCAAACATTGCTCTGGTTACAGCTTCTTAAATGTGAGTATTTGTTGCTTCTCTAGGTGTAATACTTGTTTAATATGTAGCCGTTTCGGATGGTTGGCTGTAAGGAACCAGCAACTTTAAAAGGTGTTCTTGCCCTGAGGGAACTTGTATTTAAACTTTGTTCGTATTAATTGGAATAAATAATTCAAGTATCCAGGTTTGAATCAATAATAGTCGGGTAGAAACAGTAATTGAATATAAAACCTCCAGCAGAGCTCGTACCCAAAAAACGATTGCTCTGTGAAACTGTGGGTGGGGTGGGGAGCCTTGAACACACCCGGCGGTGTGTTCAAGGCTCGTTGCTTTTTTTTGTTTTCTGCCATGTTTACGGAAAAAGTCGTTTTCGGATTTTCACCTTCTGTCAAGTCGCCAAAAGTGCAGCATATTTACGCTTGTTTGATGCCAGGAGAAGGCAACCACCATTATAGCCCACACACACACACACACACACACACACACACTACAATAATACGATTATATACTCCAAAGACTTCTCGTTGTACCACAAAGAAAAAGGGAGAGAACAAAGGTAGGAACAGAAAAGAACGACGCATAACAGGCACCAGTGTGGGCACCTTCCTCCCTCATCACTACGTAGTGATGCAGTGCCTCTTTCATTCAGTCGCTCCACATATTCCCTTCCTGCATTCCACCCCTCCGTCACCCCTCCATCCATGACGGAGTTTGATTGACAGGAGCTGCGACTGTCAGGAGAGAGAAAACAGCCGCGCCGATTGATTTTTGCAGTTGAAAGGGAACAGGAGCAACACGATGCAGCTACTCGTGTCGACCTCCCCCGCGCAGCTCACTCAGAAGGCGTTCAGGACCTCTCCACTGCATTATGTAATGTCTAGCCGCGTGCTGCAAGGTGACGGTGAGCAGTCGTTCGCCTCTACGGCCGCGTCGCCAACTCCTACCCAGCTAGGGTACCACCGGTGCCGACCGGACCGGACCGAAACACACGTTTCGGTGCTTCCTTTCGGTGCCTGAGCCGATTGAAACAGAAAAAAACGATTATTTTGAACTTCTCTTGCGACTCCGCCCTGTCAGCAGGTGACACAGCCTCTCACTTCACTTTGAAAGCGGAGGCGCGCACCGTGTTTGACTGCGTGAGGCCTGCGGAGCACACCAACGTCAGGCTGGGCGCGACGGGGAGACGGTGATGACAAGAGCAGCCGGAACTCACATTAGTACCGTGACGTTGACTGCTAGTCTTGTATTCATAAAAGCAGGCCAACAAATAATATAGTAAGCAATATAACCATGTTCAAGCTGGCTTGCAGCTCGTAGCTTGCGCTAGCTCCGAGCTAGCGCTAGCTACGAGCTACATGCTAGCGCTAGCTACAAGCTACGAGCTACGAGCGCGACAGTCTGATATCCGTTTTTTGCCCGTGCTCCATGAGATCGGCTTTTCCAGGGAATATGGCCGAGGAGGTTTTTAATGTCGTCGTTGTCAATCGTCGTTTTGCGCTTCTTTTTTAAAGTATCGGTTCAGACACCGTTTAGGACCCGGTATCGTTTTAAAAGGAACGGTTTAGCACCGGTATCGGGAAAAAAACAACGATACCCAACAGCAGGGCAAGTGTACGAAACATTGACCCAGCTGCTGGAACTCAAACCTCTTCTTTAATCGTCACGTGTGTTTTTAGCATTCTGTTTTATGTCATAATTGGTGTCTTATGTCTGTTTTTTGATCCCGTGTATTGGATCTGGATTATGATTGTTCTCTTTGCCTCTGAAGCCCTGTGTAAGTGGTGTCTGTCAGTATGAAGAGACGTTGCTCTGCACATCCAGCGGACGCGGAGCAAACCAGGGCATTCCGTTTTTTGAGGCACGTTTTCCGGCCACCTGATGAATCCAATGAGGGAAGTCTAATATTGACTCTTCGTTAATCTCCGGTTTGATCATCCGCCAAGGCCAACAATGCTCCCTCTTCAGGTGCTAATTACTCCCGATAAAAAACATCAGCCTGCTGAGCCCCCCCCCCACACACACACCTAAATAGTGGCAAATGCACACGCAGATTCAGAAATGCACAATTCACAAATATATTCAAATTACAAATACACACAGAAGGATTTACAAATAAATGAGTCCCACACAAATGCACGCACAACGATTCACAAATACATTCCAATGCACACGTAAATAAATAACGATTAGTTTGTTTGTGGATCGCTACACGTTGGTTTGTGGCTCGATTCGCAAATGCGTTTTTTCTTCAACGTAGACCAATCAGTAGCCAATCAGGTGTCGCCCTCATCCTCAACCAATCACATGAGCGCATCTCCCCCCTCCCCACGAGGCTCCCAGCGCGACCCCGTAAAGAACCGGCTGACTGTTGCGTTGCCGACGTATCGTATTTTTTGTCGGACAAAAAAGTTGCACTTGAACGCACCGCGGGAGACGACGGGCGACGCAGAATGAAACTCGACTCGTGGTGACGGCGCGTGCATCGAAACACAAAACGCCAAAAACATGTTCACGCCACTCTGCCCTCGCCTCTCCACTTCACTCCAGACTGCCGTGCCATTGGACGATTCTGATGATGAAGATGAAAAATGAAAGAGAGAACCCCGCTCGAATGAACGGGTTTCTCTCTCCTGCTCCGATTCCCTTCAGCCGAACAGACGGTCTGATTTCTCTCGGTCAGAAAAGGTTTCCTTCAAGCTCTGACCGGTGACGCAGCTCGATGGCGGTCGGCCCCGTCGGGGCCTTTGAGGCTTTGAGGTCGATTCGTCACTTCATGCAACACCTGTCACACATTTTGTACCCGATGTCTTTATCGATTTCCCAAATGATGCCTTTATTGATCATCATGCTATATTATGAGCTGTCATGGTGGTTAAAGCTCTCTATTTTATGTTCTTTGTACAAAAAAAATGTTTCTCTTAGGGACTATAACGGCTTCATTTGTTCAAACAAATAGTCAATTTAACTAAGAAAATATAGATTTTTTTCCCCCGTTTTATTACCTTAGAAGCAGCAGGAAAGAAAACCGTTGAAGGAGATTTATCTTTTTCCTTATAATGTAATTGCAGATGAATAATTCATAGAAGATGTGCTTTAAAAGCCATGAAAATGTACCTGTAATTCTTTAATGTGACGTGTTCCCTGACCCGGTCAGCATCACACAATGAGGAATCATTATGGCCGACACACTTTTAAGAAAAAGGCCGTTTGATTGCGAGGTCTGAACAATTTCGTCTGAATTTGTTGTGCAGGATGAGGTCAGCATTAATTTCCCCGGAACTGACAGTTTCCCGGGAATGTGTGTGTGCTGTGGCAGCTTTCATGTGTGTGTGAGGGATGAAAGTTTACAGTGTGTAATTGTGAGAGGAAACAACTCATCGGAAGAGGAAACAACTCGTCGTGAGAGGAAACAACTCATCGGAAGAGGAAACAACTCGTCGTGAGAGGAAACAACTCATCAGAAGAGGAAACAACTCGTCGCTGTGTCACGAACATGAAAACAGAGCCAGACAAAGCTGCTTCCAGACGGGTTTTAAGGAGTTAAGCTGATTAGCTGTTTGTGTGTGTGTGTGTGTCCATGTCTGTGTGTGTGTCTATGTGTGTGCGTGCGGGTGTGTATGTGTATGTCTATGTGTCCTTGTCTGTGTTTGTGTCTATGTGTGCATCTAGGTTTGTATGTGTGTGTCTATGTGTGCGTCTAGGTTTGTGTGTGTGTGTGTGTGTGCATGGATTAGTATTCCCTCTCATAGTTCCGAGGCGCTGCCCCTTGTTTTATCAACATTAAAGATTCCACTGAAGGCCATTTGGTGGTAGCCGTGGCGACCGTTACATAACAACACGAGATCACTGCAGATGACGAGCCACAGAGAGAAGAGGGCCGGACTCGTCTAGAGGAGGAACGCCGCCTTTAATAAAAACGGGATTTATCAGCATTCTGCAGCTTGAGGAGCGACGACACACAAAGTGAAGAAGGAGAAAATGAGATGTGAGGTCGCTGTGTGACTGACGGGAGAGGGAGAAATAAAAGGAATGAAGGCCCACTTCCAAATACCGTGAAATCCAGTTGAAAGCCGAGCGGCTTCGTTTCATCGCCGCAGACAACGTGGAGACGGGAATAATGCAGACGGACGTGTGGGCCGCCGTCTCCCAACAGCACCCTGTCTCTCACAGACAGAGACTTTGAGTGGCTCATAAACCACAAGCACACACACACACACACACACTGAGATCATGCTAGGTAAGCCTGACTCAACTGGACTGTATATTGAGTCCGTGGGCAACATTGACTTCATTAAATCGTCTTATTTCGGTCTTCTTGTGCCGTTTCAATTCAATTCTGTTTATTTTATGTAGCCCAATATCACAAGTTACTAATTTGGGGGCGGGGCTATGACAGGAGGCGGGCTCACCAGGCAGGAGGCATCAGACACCGCCATATGAGACGTGAAGTCACAAAGACTCCGGGGAGGAAGCAGAGTTAATAATGTGTGATGGAGCGATGCAAATGCATCAATAAGTAGAGAGAGAAGAGGAGAGAGGTGCTCAGTGTATCCTAGAGGAGATAGGTGCTCAGTGTATCCTAGAGGAGAGAGGTGCTCAGTGTATCCTAGAGGAGAGAGGTGCTCAGTGTATACTAGAGGAGAGAGGAGCTCAGTGTATCCTAGAGGAGCTCAGTGTATCCTAGAGGAGATAGGTACTAAGTGTATTCTAGATGAGATAGGAGCTCAGTGTATCCTAGAGGAGAGATGTGCTCAGTGTATCCTAGAGGAGATAGGTGCTCAGTGTATCCTAGAGGAGATAGGTGCTCAGTGTATCCTAGAGGAGATAGGAGCTCAGTGTATCCTAGAGGAGATAGGTGCTCAGTGTATCCTAGAGGAGATAGGTGCTCAGTGTATCCTAGAGGAGATAGGAGCTCAGTGTATCCTAGAGGAGAGAGGTGCTCAGTGTATCCTAGAGGAGAGAGGTGCTCAGTGTGTCCTAAAGGAGAGAGGTGCTCAGTGTATCCTAGAGGAGAGAGGTGCTCAGTGTGTCCTAGAGGAAATAGGTGCTCAGTGTATCCTAAAGGAGAGAGGTGATCAGTGTATCCTAGAGGAGAGAGGTGCTCAGTGTATCCTAGAGGAGAGAGGTGCTCAGTGTTTCCTAGAGGAGATAGGTGCTCAGTGTATCCTAGAGGAGATAGGTGCTCAGTGTATCCTAGAAGAGATAGGTGCTCAGTGTGTCCTAGAGGAGATAGGTGCTCAGTGTGTCCTAGAGGAGAGAGGTGCTCAGTGTATCCTAGAGGAAATAGGTGCTCAGTGTATCCTAAAGGAGAGAGGTGCTCAGTGTATCCTAGAGGAGAGAGGTGCTCAGTGTATCCTCGAGGAGATAGGATAGGAGATGGGCGCTACAAAATAAACTGAATTGAATTAAATGTCTCACGTATATCTACAACAACCAACGACATCGAACAAGACATTCAGCCAACCGATCGGTCAAGAGTTTTAAAAAACACTCCAGAAATGACCCAGAAAGTATAACTTACAGGTTATCCTCACAGGAATGTGTCTTTCTAAGCGAGGGCCCTTCACGGTCCAACGCATTAGCAGAAACACCCACAATGTCCACGGCCTCGTGACACCGCCTCGCCGAGCGAGCGCCAACTGCCGATCCCGTCCACGATGGCGGGGAAACGGACTGACACCGTGAGTCAGGATTGGGAGGCGGCGGGCTGAGTGCCAACGAGGAGCTTTTATGATATAATGAACCTGACGCCTGCATCACTTTGCATTCATTAAAGGTTTCAGTAAATCGCCTCTGGCTTGTTCTGCAGATCTCCGCGGGGTTCATGGTCACGAGAGACAGCTTCTGTTCTGCTTTAGGATTCGTCTTTGATTTAAACTCCCTTCATTTATTGTTTCCCCCCCTCCCTCTTTCTGGTGGTTTCTCCCCGTGGGAGAGACGGATGCAGTGACCGTCTGAAATGTCTCTCGAGGGTCTGTTTCCTCCACTCCGCCCTCTCTTTGCTATTTACTGGCGAGCGCCGATTTGGTGACTTGTAGGTCAAACGGCGTCTAGACGGGTGAATTAAGACTGTCCCTTCAACGGCACAGATGACTATAATTCAACCTGTAATTAGCTCCCCGCTTCAAATTGGAATAAAAACACTGAAATGCTGCTGAAACAAAGATTATAGAGAGCCCTAAAGCCCAATCTTAGAGCAATTTGACCTGCAAATTACCAAAATGGTCAGTGTTTGCCTCTAATCTTTTAACCAATTTCACTGTCTTATAGCATTGCTCAATCATCAGCTTTTTTTTTTTTAGATCCACTAATTACCTTTGCATTGAAAATGCGGAAGGTAATGTTTTGATCGCCGCGTATTTATTTATTTGTATGCGTGTTACTCGCATAACTCAAAAAGTATTAAACCGAATCGCATGAAATTTAGTGGGATGATTGGTTATTATCCGGGGACCATTTGATTAGATTTTGGGAACGATCGGGTCAAAGGTCAAGGTCATGAAAAGGTCAAAATCTTCTTTTTACCATTGCACGGTCAATTTTTATCCAATTTGCATGCAACTAATGCCAACATGTTCATAAGTCAATGCCCAATCTTGTGAAATGCGAAGGAATGCGCTCTACCGAGTGCCCGTTCTAGTTGAAGCTGTGTCCTTCTTGTTCCTCTGGGCCAGAACAGACTTTTTGGACTAACACTGTAGCACAGACCAAATACATAATTAAAAAGATGGACATCAGCTTTTGAGAAATATACAATTCAATATACTTTATATTGGCTTTTATTTTGGAAAATGGAATATTCAACACCTGCTCCGTGGATTTCCAGAAGCCATACATTCTTCAGTGGACGCGATATTGAATGAGGAAGTGAAGCCGAGTTCTCCTGCAGGAGAAAGCCGGGCCAGCAGCAGCTAATAAAGTACCAGCATGCATTGCATGAGGGTAACTGACGGCCAGCCAAGAGATATAGTGTCTCTAAGCTGTGCCCATATACTTGCAACAACTCTCTCTCGTTTTCAACTGGCAGCTTCACTCCTTCCATTTTCCCCTCGACAGGTCCGAGTTAGCCGGTCCTGTGGGGACAATATGCAAAACAAGGCACGGACTGAACTGTAAATCATTGAAGACGCTATATTGTACTCTCGTTCTACCATGTGGGACATGTGGTGTTGACGTGTGGGGGAACACGTACACAAGCACCCTACAGTCAATATGCATCATGCAAAAGAGAGCAGTAAGAATAGTGAATGGAGGATATTCTTAAAATCACGTACACTGAAATGTAGGGATTTAGTCGAGTTCAAAACAGCACAAATTCTGTATAAATCTAAAGATAATTTACTTCCTGGTAATATTCAAAACATGTTGAGAGATAGAGAAGGGGAGTATGAGTTAAGAGGGAGATGGAATTTGAAACAACCAATTGCTCATACAAATCTGAAAAGCATGTGCATATCTGTGTGTGGGGTGTAAGTGAACTGATGACATCAGAATAAAAAAAAGGATTTTAATTAAAAATGTTTTTAAAAGTTTAAAAACATGACTCTGGAGAAGTATAGACTTGACGGTATTAATAAAGCAGAAGAAGTCACTGGTTATCGGGAGAAATTGTTCAATTTCTGGTTTGTTTGTTTTGTTTGTTTTATTTTGTTTTTTATATATAAGGTTTTTCGGAAAACGAGATTTCAAGCAATCACAGGTCAGGGCACTAACTAGATAGCTTCATCCTGAACACTTTCGGTCAGCCGCATGTATCTTTCTACTTTTTTAAATTCCTGGTAGTTGTATATTTTTCTGATCGAAATAATTCACCTTTCAAAAATAAATCCAACTCAACGGTCATCTTGTCGTCCTTTTTGTTCTTGATTGTATTTCCCGGTGTATCTGGTGTCCTGAAGAAGGTCTTCATGGCGCCCCCTGGCTCACCAGAGCCTAGCATAGCGAGCTAATAGATGTTCTAGTTCCATAAACCACTGGGTGAGGAAGTTGTTGCTTAACTCGACTACATTTACATTCTGCTCTGGTTGGACTTCCTCCTGGTTGTTTTTTAGGCTGCAGCTTAATTGGCTGTCAAAAGCTGTGAGCATCATTTGGTTTATTGTGAACCGTGCAGCTTTCTGCTAAACTGTTCCATTATTCCGCAGCTCGTCCCACCTGCCTGGCGGCGAGCGCCGGGCTTCTTCCAGACGCCTCGGAATCGATCCAAGCTCCGAGCCGCGGTGCAGAAACCGCCTTCCTGCGGAGATTTCTGACACCTCAGATGTACTCGACACAATAGAGTGGACTGATATCACGGCGAGCACGAGGCGGTGTTGGGCTGGGAAGTAAAAGGAGAAAGGAAATACTTTCTAAAGGGGAACTCAACTCAATCACACCGTGACATCATGCTGTTCCCTGTTCTGTCCACTAGGAGGACGCTATGAGGGGTTTACCTTGCATTCCTCTTCTGTACTGCTTAGATACATATACGCTTCCACATTAGCTTCACTTTTCAGACACAAAGGTTTATTCTTGGATCCATGCAACTTGTGTGAGGATAAAGCTGTTAAACACACACACACACACACACACACACACAGCAGGGTCAAAGAGAAGGTATGAGTCAAGGAAACGTACTCAATATTATCTCATCCTTCCCCTCTCCCTAAGGTTTCGTTTGATAAATGCCTTCCGGCAGGTGTGTCTGTTTGTGTGTGTGTGTGTGTGTGTCTGCTGCCTGCCTTCATCACACACACACACACACACACACACACACACACACATGGCATGAACACGTTACCCAGCTGTCGCTGCTCTCCCTCCGGTCCACTGTGACGGAGAGATCCAACCAGAAAGAAAAACAAGAACGGGTTATATGTCCATAGACTGCTGCTGTGCCACACACACACAAACACACACACACACACACACAGGGCCGCATTTTAGATCATTGCATCACTCGGCATTCATCAACTGTCAATAGTCCACATTAAATGTGCCATATGGAAGAAAAAAAAGAAGTGGTAAAGATAGATGTGGCAACCGTGGAGGGGGGCGGGGAGGGGGGAGGCATATTAGATCTTAAAGCTTTTTTCTGGGGAGTTTAATCACATCAATACTGGGAATAGGAAGGTGTTGTTTGAATGTGCATCACTTGCTGATCGTGCGCGATGCCAACCTCATCAAATATGCTGCGATTTTCTTTTTCTTCTTCTTCCTTTTTAAATAAATAAAGCAGCTGCAGCTCACAGTCGGGCTCAGGGTCCATCGGCAAGCCGCTCCAGTCTCTAAAATAATGTGTCTGTCGACCTTTAAGTCATTCTGGGAATCAGCGGCTCAGCAGTTTTTAACTTTACAAAGCACCATCAGTCTGACTGTATGATGTATTGGGGGTTGTACCGACATGCTTATCTTGTTTATTTGTAACACAATCTGTTGATGTGTTTCAGATGAATAATGCAGGACCTCATTACCCATGAAAAGGACCACTAACCGTGACATCATTGTGTTGGGCATTTGCCCTTAATTATTGCTTTTAAATTGGTTATTGAAATATCTTGTTTTGTGTGCTTGCTACATATACTATGTATGTGTATATATACATATATATACCCAGTAAATATATATATATAATATTTATATATATATAAATGATGTATAGTATATATATAATATATATATATTATATATTATGCATATATATTAATATTATATAATACATATATAATGTATATTTATTATATATTATATAATATATATGTATTATATATTATATATTTATTATATATTATATAATGTATATATATACATATTTATATTTATCTAAATTATATATATATATATATTACATCAGCATCATGGCCGCCCTCTTAAAGGGCTGGTTACTAAAACACTGTATAAACTACTCCCAAACATACTGTTAAATAACTCTTTGCATTTGATTATTGTTTATTCAAGTGTAGAAATATGGTACAACAAGGTTTATCTAACATTATAACATAAATCCATTTAATTTGAAACCTTCAAAATAAAAGCACAATATATTTTTCTTGAATTTCTTTAAGAAAAATGACGCGGCGAGCCGGATATAATATATCTAATCATGGATTTAGAATCGTTAGCACACAAAAAAATTTGTTAGATTTAACCTTAAGCTCTAACCATCTTTCTCTCATGTCAGTCAGTGTGTCGGGGCCACAGTTCACAGACGGGCCGCGGCAGAGAGGGTGTAATGGGCGGTGAATGACATAACTGCTCCTCTGGGGCAGCCGATGATCGGAGGCGTGCACCGTGTTATTATCAGAGCCTCCGTGAGAGCGATTCCTCTCATGAAACCCGCTCTGCTGCTCGCACGGAGACGGAGAGGAAGACGACGGCGGGTCACCGGCCTCTCGCCGCCTGATTGGCCCTCCAGACAAGGAGGCGCCGAGGACAGCCGGCGGAGGCCGAAGCAGAGTGTCGGAGACGCGAAGCCGCCTGAAACGCGGATGAGGAAACGACCCAAAAGAAGATACGAGTGACCACGATGAAGACTTCATGTGTGTGTGTGTGTGTGTGTCTGCAATACATCTTCTGGACCTGATAGCCTTGGGTTTTCGGAGAGTGAAAGTAATAAACCATAAGGGTCCTCACCCAGATCTGAGAGGCGCCACGGGAACCGTTACGTCTCCTAAATACTTGACCTGTCCTGAACCTCACTCACACACACACACACACACACACTCGCTCACATTGCGTCATCGCACACGACTCCAGGACGGCAGGCACACTCTATCTTGCTGACTGACACACACACTCACTGGGTCGGGGTTAATGGGGTGACACGCCGAGGGCATCACAACCTCCCCGTGTGAAAGAGGAGCACACTGTGTTCTCCCGATGGAAACAATGAGATCATCTTTTATTTGTTATCAAGATGAATTAAAGCGACGGTCGGTTGTATTGAGAAACCAGCAAGAGGACGCTTGAGTTAAAAAGCAGCGCGAGCTCCAAAAGACGCTAAATCCAGAAAAGAAATCGGCAAATCCGACCACAGGACGGTTGTCGGAACGATACGCGACAGTCTACGTTTCTTTGTATTTTAACGACAGGATTAGGTCTCTATGCGTGAATCGATTGGCTGATCGCTAAGCCCCGCCTCCCCCGCTACGAACGATTTTCCAGTCGGAAGCAGACGGACGGGTCGAGGATGTTCTGTGAAGGACGGATTCAGCATGTCGGACTCATTCATCATCAGGTACAAACAAATAGAGATATGGGGGGAGGGGGGGAGCACGAGCTTCATGAAAGCCCTGAATGGTGTATTGACCAATCGTGTTGCAGGCTCAGCCACACACACACACACACACACACACACACACACACGCTGAATCCTCTTCAGAGATGACAGGACACGCAGAGGGCTCAACAGGACACTGGTGATGATTGTGTATTGGATTCTGACAAACACACGGCAGCTGTGGATGAATGAAAAAGGTCCAACTCAATCTCTTTTACCCCCCTGACCCCCCTCCTCCCCTCCTCCCCTCCTCCTCTCCTCCTCTCCTCCTCTCCTCCTCCTCCCTGGTTTCTCTTTTTCCACTCGTGCCGTTCGATCCATCGCTACAACCGTTAATACAGAACACAACTCAAGCAGAAACAAATGCAGAGAGGAGATAATACACACACACTTCCCTTCCTCACGCCCTTCCTTCCTTCGCCTTCCTTCCTTTGCCTTCCTTCATCTCCTTCCTCTCCATCCTCTTTTCCTTCCTTCATTCCCTTCCCCTTCCTTCCATCCTTTCTTCCTTTCCCTATATCTTCCTTCATTCCTTCATTCCATCATTCCATCCTTCCTTCTCCTTCTTACCATCCTTCCTTCCAGCCTTCCTTCCCCTTCCTTATTTCTTTCCTTCCTTCCATCCTTCCTTACTTTCCCATCCTTCCTTTCCCTCCCTACGTTCCTTCCATAATTTCTTCCCCTTCCTTCCTTCCATCCTTCCTCCTTTCCTTTCTTTCCTTCTTTCTTTCCTTCCTTTCCCTTCCTACCTTCCATCCTTCTTTCCCCCTTCCTCCCTTCCTTCCCCTTCCATCCTTCCTGCCCCTTCCCACCTTCATTGCTTCCTTCCCTACCTTCCTTCCCCCTCCTTCATTCCTTCCCCTTCCTACCATCCTTTCTTCCATCCTTCCTTCCCCTTTATTCCTTCAATCTTCCCCTTCCTTAATTCCTTCCTTTTCCTACCATCCTTTCTTTCTTCCCCTTCCTTTCTTCAGCTTCCTTCCTTCCATCCTTCCTTCCTCTTCATTCATTCTATCTTCCCCTTCATTCCTTCCATCTTCCCCTTCCTTCCCCTTCCTTCCTTCCCATTCCTTCCTTCCTTCCCCCACCTTTCAGCGTGAAGTTAATCTGGTTGTAGGTCTTTAAGCGTGACCCCTTGTCAGAGGTCATCAGTCCGTGTGTCGGGTCAGAACTCATCTCGACCGCTGAGCTGGACCCGGCGCTACGAGGATAATCACTGCTCCCGGTATTCCAGCTTTGATGTCTGATAACGCGCCGCAGGTATTAGATGGACGGCGTCACGGCGTACGAGTTATGCAACGCCACCGGTGTCGTCCTTCAGTCTTCAACCCTCCTCCTCCTCCTCCTCTCGGGGTAATTGCCTCTGCATCCACGGCCATGTTTGAAAAGTGAAGGAGAAGACGAGGATGTCGTATGAATCACAACCTTCAGGAACGGCGTGTGTATTCCACTTTGAACTCAACTTGACACAAAATCTAAATAGGCGTGGGTTCGTAGAAACATGCCCACGCGTACGAGTGAGAGACACGTTAGAGATGCTGTTAAACTCCATTAATGATGCTTTTTCTTCATAGATATTACAAGATTTACACCGCAGGCAGGCTAAGAGAAATGTTCTTATTAATTTCTGTCATTTTCCATTTTCTTGACACGTCTTTTTAAAAATAAAAGCACAAGGCTTTTAAAAAAGCTATTTTTTCAGTGATGTACCCCGTGTGGAATATGTTTACAGCCAAGTACTCACACTTTGCTGGTTGAAAGAAATATGTAATACAAAGTGTCTGATTTAGAGTAGGATATATAAAAGGAAGTTTCTGAAAATACTCCATCCATCCATCCATTCTCATCCGCTTATTCCGGGGTCGGGTCGCGGGGACAGCAGACCCAGCAGGTTGACCCAGACTTCCCTCTCGCCCGCAACACTTTCCAGCTCATTGTGGGGGATCCCGAGGCGTTCCCAGGCCAGCCGGGAGATATAATCTCTCCAGCGTGTCCTGGGTCTTCCCCGGGGTCTCCTCCCAGTAGGACATGCCTGGAAAACCTCTAACGGGAGGCGTCCAGGAGGCATCCGAATCAGATGCCCGAACCACCTCAGCTGACTCCTTTCGATGCGAAGGAGTAGCGGCTCGACTCCAAGCTCCCTCCTGATGTCCGAGCTCCTTGCCCTATCTATAAGGCTGAGCCCGGCCACCCTACGGAGGAAACTCATTTCGCCGCTTGTATTCGCGACTGTTCTTTTGGTCACAGCCCAAAGTTCGTGACCATAGGTGAGGATTGGAACGTAGACTGACCAGTAAATTGAGAGCTTCGCCTTTCGGCTCAGCTCTCTTCACCAAGACAGACCGGTCCAGCGCCTGTTTTACTGCTGCAGCCGCACTGATCCGCCTGTCGATCTCCCTTGCCATCTTACCCTCACTCGTGAACAAGACCCTGAGATACTTTAACTCCTTAGCTTGGGGCACTCTGTCCCACCTGGAGGGAGCAATCCACGGTTTCCGCAGAGCACCATGGCCTCAGATTTGGCGGTGCTGACTCTCATCCCTGCCGCTCACACTCGGCAGCAAACGCCCCAGTGAGTGCCGGAGGTCATGGTCTGAGGATGCTAACAGGACCACATCATCTGCAAACAGAAGAGAGGCGATCCCAAGACCCCCAAACCTGACCTGCTCCACCCCCAGGCTGCGCCTAGATATCCTGTCCATGAAAATCACAAACAGGACCGGTGATAAAGGGCAGCCCTGGCGGAGACCAACACCAACCAGGAACGTGTCTGACTTACTGCCGAGGATGCGAACACAGCTCCTACTGCAGGCGCACAGAGACCGGATAGCCCGTAGCAACGGGTCCGGAACCCCATACCCCCGCAGCACCCCCCACAACAATTCCCGAGGGACCCGGTCGAAAGCCTTCTCCAAGTCCACAAAACACATGAAGACTGGTTGGGCAAACTCCCAGGACCCCTCGAGGACCCTTGCGAGGGTGAAGAGCTGGTCCACAGTTCCACGACCGGGACGGAATCCGCACTGCTGGTCTTGAATCCGAGGTTCGACCAGCGGTCGGAGCCTCCTTTCCAGTACCCTGGCATAAACTTTCCCAGGGAGGCTGAGAAGTGTGATTCCACGATAGTTCGAGCACACCTCCGGTCCCCTTTTGAAAATGGGAACCACCACCCCGGTCTGCCAGTCCAAGGGTACTGTTCCTGACCCCCATGCGACATTGAAGAGGCGTGTCAGCCAAGACAGCCCAACAATGTCCAGCGCCTTCAGCATCTCAGGGCGGATCTCATCCACCCCCGGCGCCTTGCCACCAAGGAGCTTTTTAACAACCTTAGCGGCCTCTGCCAGGGATATTGGTGCGACCCCCCCCCCCCCCCCCAAGTCTACAGGCACTGCCCCCTCTAGAGGGGACATGTTGGCCGGATTTAGGAGTTCCTCAAAGTATTCTTTCCACCGTCCGACGATGTCCCCTGTCCGGGTCAGCAGCTCCCCCCCCCACGCTGAGAACAGCCTGGGGTAGACCCTGCTTTCCCTTCCTGAGCCGTCGGACGGTTTGCCAGAACCTCTTTGAGGCCGACCGAAAGTCCTTCTCCATGGCCTCCCCGAACTCCTCCCATGCCCGAGTTTTTGCTTCCGCGACCACCGCAGCTGCAGCCCTTCTGGCCTGCCGGTACCCGTCAGCTGCTTCAGGAGACCCCTCGGAACACCGCTCGGGTTCATATCGGGCAAGCCGTTCCTCCCAATCACTCCCCGCCAGGTTTCTCTGTCATTGCCCACGTGAGCGTTGAAGTCTCCCAGGAGAACTATGGAGTCGGCAGGCGGTGCCCTCTCCAGGACCCCTCCCACCGACTCCAAGAAGGCCGGATACTCTGAACTGCGGTTTGGTGCATAAGCACAAACCACAGTCAGAGCTTTACTCCCGCAACCCGTGAGGCGCAGGGAGGCGACCCTCTCGTTCTCCGGGGCAAACTCCAACACGGCAGCGCTCAGCCGGGGGCTTGTGAGTATCCCCACTCCCGCCCGGAGCCTCTCACCCTGGGCAACTCCAGAAAAGAAGAGAGTCCAACCCTTCTCCAGGAGCTTGGTTCCAGAGCCAACGCTGTGCGTGGAGGTGAGCCCAACTAGATCTAGTTGGTACTGCTCCACCTCCCGCACCAGCTCCGGCTCCTTCCCCGCTAGCGAGGTGACGTTCCACGTCCCTAGAGCTAGTCTATGTCGCCGGCGATCGGCCAAGCCTGCCGCCCGGTCTACATAGCACCCGACCCCGATGCTTGTCCCTGCGGGTGGTGGGTCCACAGGGTTGCTGCTCGATGTCGTTTCTTCGGGCTGAGCCCGACCGGGCCCCATAGGCGAAGGCCCGGCCACCAGACGCTCGCCGACGAGCTCCCCTCCTGGGTCTGGCTCCGGGAGGGTGCCCCGGTTTCCCTTGTCCGGGCGAGGTAGCTGAAGCTCGAGTGCTGCTTTTCATCAGGGTTTTTGAACCGCTCTTAGTCTGGACTCTCACCCGAGACCTGTTTGCCTTGGGAGACCCTACCAGGGGCTAATGCCCCGGACAACATAGCTCCCGGGATCACTGAGCCTCTCAAACTCCTCCACCACGTTAAGGTGGCGATTCATTTATATTTAATTATATTTATTTATTAAATAAATATTTTTTACGGATTTCTTAATGGATAATAATTTTAAATATATTTTTGAAAAATCTCACGTACCCCTAGGGGTACACGTACCTCCATTTGAGAATTCTAGAGTTTCTGTTTCCATTAAACTGCATTAATGATGTTTTTTCTTCATAGATATGACAAGATTTACACCACAGGCAGGCTAAGAGAAATGTTCTCAAAATGTTCTTATTAATTTCTGTCATTTTCCATTTTCATGACACGTTTTTTTTTAAAATAAAAGCACAATGCTTTTAAAAATAGCTCTCTTTCAGTGATGTACCCCATGTGAAAATTGTTTACAGCTAAGTACTCAGACTTTGCTGGTTTAAGAAATATGTAATACACAGCGCTGGACCATTAGTGTCTGATTTAGAATAGATTAATCATTATATACAATTAAGTTTATGAATATTTATTAAATAAATATGTTTAAAGGTTTTTTTAATGGATACCAATTTTAAATATATTTTGGAAAAGTCACACTTACCCCCTTGAGTCCCTTCACGTAACCCCCGGCGTTAAACTGGGGTCATTTAAGAATTCTAGAGATTCTGTTTCCATTAAACTATATTAATGATGTTTTTTCTTCATAGATATGACAAGATTTACACCGCAGGCAGGCTAAGAGAAATGTTCTCAACATGTTCTTATTAATTCTGTCATTTTCCATTTTCACAAGTTGTCTTTAAAAAAATATGTATATATATCTTAGTGAATGCATTTTGACACCAGGCTTTTAAAAAAAGCTCTCTGGTGTACCGTCCTATGCCTTGTCATTGTTTTAATTACATACCCCCCCTCTCCACACACACACACACACACACACACATTGTAGCACTCCACAGACAGAAGGGAGGAGACAGAAGCAAAGGTAGAAAGAGAGAGAGAAGGATCAAAACAGCTGATTAAAAATGTCTTTTTTATTTATTTCTGAAACCTTGACCCGACCCTCCCGAAGCCTTTGAATCGGCTCCCGTCCTCTTTCAATCCATCACGTCACGGGTCGTGTGTGTGATTCACGTCTCTGAGACGAGACCGAGAGCTTTCGCCACTCGGGAGAAAAAACGAGTTGCCGTTCACGCGAAAGATAAAAATCTGTCCCACGACGAGAGACTCGGGGAGTGTTTCACGTCACAAACAATCCGTCTGAGATTCTGATCAGATTCCTTTGACGGTGACTCAGCACCGGCAAAATAAAACGTCTTTACCAGCCGTCAACAAGGGTTCATAACATCGCATCAGACCTTAATATGACACGGGTAGTGAGAGACGGACAGAAAGGGAAGGAGAAAGTGCCAAAGCAGTCGTTTTTATAATAAAAATGGCTGTGGAGAAGAGGTGGAAATGGTAAAAAAAGGAAAGTAGTCAGCTTACACAAGAGCTCTGCCTCCTTTCTTTCTTTCCACTTATGATAATTTCCCCAAACTCCAGGGCGAATGGATTTTGGAGGGGAAGCCAAAGGGATTTGCGATCGGACACGTCAAGAGAAAAAAAAAAAAAAAAAAGAAACACGTCTGACATACTTTTAAATAAATGCCACATTTATTTAAAAATGTTTCCTCCGATGAGGTCATCGACGGACGATTCACATTAGAAATGTGTGAAATATGCCGATTGATGCTCAATACTTTTCAGTATTTGCCGGGGGTGGTGACGGATGGCTCTAAACACTGGAATACACTCCCAGAATGCATCATTCCTCTGCGCTACGCTGCTACTCGATAGATTAGTGCAGGTCGACGACCTTCTTTACGAACACCGAGCTGCCGCGTCGTGTGATAAGTTAAAAAAAAAGATGAAAATGTGTAAAGAATATATATTTTAGCTTAGCACAGCCTAGTGTTGTTTGCATAAATATTATGTGTAAGATGGAAAACACTGAATGGAAGTTAAAATCTCCAGCAGAGCACTCTGGCGCCTGACTGATCTCAAGAAAGATAACAATGACACTTGGTGAGGTTTTGTGAGCCCAACTCCTCCGCATCCACACATTCCGGAGGTGATCACATACAAAGAGCTCTCTATACTCTCAGAGCGGGACAAGGCAACAGAGACATTTACCTCACCAAGCAGATAGATAAGGAAGGGTCCAGATGTGGGCATTATTCTCCTTTAGACACTTGGGGCCCCTCAATGGCCACTCACACACACACACACACACATGGCCTTTCTCCGACCCACACACACACACGTGAAGGGCCTCTTTTGACAAACGACCTCCTGCGCATCCCACCTCGGAAGAGATAAGATTATCTTAGGAAACTCCCCAGCTCAGACAAAGGAAGCTACATGTGAATTCCATCTTTCTTCCCACACTCTTTTTCACAACATATGCACTCATTGGCAGACCACAAGAACCAATGAAGGAGCGACAGCGATGGAAGCAGAGGAACAAGAACCAATGAGAAGACACCATCCTCTTTACCTCCTGACCAATTAGAACTGGCCTTGATGGCTATTTAAACCGTCGCGCCCTCTGTTAAGGCGCCTCTCTCTGGTCTGAAAACTCTAGGTACCAGCCGGAGCGGGGCCATGCATGATGTCTACTTGTATCCTGATTTCTGAATAAAACGCTAATAATTGTAAAGTAGAAGTCTACCGCTGTTTTTCCCAGTGAGTACCGTCCAGGTGGTGTGTCGCTGTCCAACTCCAACAAATGCACCAATAATCCAGACGTGTTGTCTGTACTCGCAGCGAGGTGACAACGCTCCCTCCTCTTCTTCAATTATTCAAACGCTGGGAACACTCGACGGGCGCCGCCGCCCGGCACGTACACCGCCGGCCGGCAGGAATATATGGAAATGTCGCGCGTCGCTTTTGCCTCGGAAACCGTCCCCTTATCAAATAATGACATGCAACACTTAAAAATGTGCAGCTGACCGCGACCGAGCTTCCTTCACACCTCACACACTCTTCTTCTCTTTTATTTCCTCCCCTAAGAACGAGAGGCGGACGGCAGATGGTATGGACGGAGGAAGTGTGTGTGCATGTGTGTGTGTATGTTTATGTTTGTCTAAATGCGTGTGTGTGTAAGTGTGTGTGTGTAAGTGTGCATGTGTCTATGTACGTATGTGCATGTGTGTGTGTATGTGCCTGTATGTATGTGTGTGTGTAAGTTTATGTGAGTGTTCATTTTTTATTTTATTTTCTCCTGTTAGAACGAGAGGCAGACGGCAGATAGTATGGACGAAGGAATTGTGTGTGTGTGTGTGTGTGTAAGTGTGTGTGTGTCTATGAGTTTGTATGTATGTGTGTGTCAGTGTGTGTGTGGAGCAGATAGGTAAGGCAGCTCCAGAGTATCGGATGACCTGCAGGAGCCTCCTCCTCTCGGGTTGGCCCAATCATAAAAGAGACATCTGGGCTAACGTGTCGGCTGTGTGTGTGTGTGTGTGTGTGTGTGTGTTGGGGGAAGGATGTGATGTAATCTGCCCCACACACAAAAGAAGCTGTAGTTTGCTGCTGGTGGCCACCGTCTCAACACAGTTTTTTTCTCAAGAGATTATTTAACCGTCCCTCCATGTGGTTTACGTCACTCTCTAAATCTCTTTTCCTCCTCCTCCTCCTCCTCCTCCTCCTCCTCCTCCTTCTCCTCCTCCTTCTCCTCCTCTAGCAAACTCAGAACAACAAGAATCAAGAAAGTAACATTTCTTCAAGAAATCCAAACTACAAAATGACCATGAGTAATACCATAAATAATACCATGAGTAATACCATAAATAATACCATAAATAAGTAATACAATACATTTATCTCTCTAAGATTCTATGAATTTAAATCAACATATGACATCACCACATCAGAATCAGAAACAGGTTTATTGCCAAAGAATGTTTTCACAAACAAACGAGGAACTTTTTTTGGCGGAAGGTGCAAGAATCGCGCACCAAGACACCGAGGCGCCGTCCGCGGCGCCATCTAGGAAAGGGTGGATGAAAGATGACAGCATAACATGAGGGAAGAGAGGCGAGAAAAAGAACAAGCCACCCCGAGACTATGCCCCTAGAGGGTACAGTGTGGAGCAGGAGAAACAAAAAACACCATTGCACATAAGCACATACATCTTAGACATGACTTGCAACGAGTAGGAAGGGGGGGGAGGGGAGGTAATCCAAAGACTGGGCGATAGCCCCGTCATTGGGGGCAGAAGGTAACCAGCACCGACAAGCAGCCAGTCCGGTCCTTCGCCACGGCGCGGACGAGACCCGTCCTGTCACCCTGGGGGGGCAAAGCAGGCGAAGGCGTGGGATGGGGGGGGGGGGTAGTGAGTGCATTTCAGTTTGTTGAAGTTCGTGTGTGAGTGGCCCGGTGTATCGTCCTCCCCCAGTCCACAACAGACAAAGTTCTCAGTCCACAAGATGGTCGTTGCCATGGAGATGGCCTTGAAGGGTCCTGGGGAGAAAACAACCACAGGTGTCTGTGGATAGGGGGAAGGGAATGAGAGAGAGTCTCGCTTCAGTGATCTTCGGGGGAGTTGTTGTTCCAGTCACGGCCTTGGCCAAGGCCAAGGCCCGTCCTGGTAGAGGGAGCCGAAAGCAGATAAGATTGGGATTGTTTGGTCTTCCAGTAGCTGCAATTCAATTTTGCGCACCCACTATTCCTCCAATTTCCTCCCGTTTGCCAATAGGATTTCAAATCGATCCAATTTCATTTGCAGAGCCGTCAGCTTCTCCACGATGTTGTCATTCTGACGGTTTAATGCCAAAGTCTGAGTGCCAACAACTCTGCCCAACGCGTCAATCATGTCGGGCAGCCTTAGAGGCTTTAACGGCTGTCACCGTTTCCTTAATTTTCCGATAAGCCAGGGCAGCGCCAAATCCAAACAGCAGAAATCCTGTAATCAAAGTTCCGAATAGGTAGATGTCTTCTACGTCCTCCACGGAGAGTGGTGCTAGGCACAAGACCCGCCACTTCCCCCACGCGTCCATCGTGTATCCAGCAACATTCGTCCCAGCAGGACAGGCAGGTTCCCCCGAACCCGAGCTTCTCGTCGAGAAGATGGTGTCAATTGCGTTTAAGGACCAGTTGATTACGTCCATGGTTTTTAGTTCGAAGAGCGATGCGGAGAGAGTCTCTCAAGTATAGAGACAGACAAGACATGACGAGAGAAGCCAAGCAGGGAAGGGAAGGTCATGGGGAGGAGAGGGGGAGAAAATTGCGACCGCCTTCGTCGAGAGCCAAATCCAAATGGATTTGGCCCGTATCGCCATCGCCGGATTCTCGTCAATACGCAGCCCTCGTAATTACGTGATGATGATCGTTACTGGGCTCAATAACAGGGATGAAGTCATGCAGGATGTTTTTAAGGGCGAAGACACGCCGCCTCGCCTGAAGATCAGCCCGCCTGCAGACATCGGGAAATATAACACGAACCTTAAAAAGGACAAATTGCAAATCGCACCGGGAAAAAAGGCCAACGGGTGGCGTCCTTTAGAGAGCGTCAATTAGAGACGAGAGGCAGGAGCCGCTCCGGATGCTGACAGCGAACGATCGATCACACACTGAGAAGAGCGGAAGACGGGAAGCGGCCTCCCGATGGGCGGTGTTGATCTGAGGTGTGGAGAAAAAAACTCAACTGCTCGGAGCTGAATGGAACCAATGTAAGCATAGCCTGCTGCTACGCTACGATACGACGGAGAGGGATTCACAGGTTACGACACTGGAACGTGACGATGTGAAAAACGTATTGAAACGTTGTACCGCTAATTGCTTCACGCACAAAAAGGAATCTATTTTCTTGTGGCAGCAGTCTGTGGTTTGGCCTATTGTCGGACATAATAACAGCGTAGCACGCCGCGGCCCCCAAAAACGACCGCAATCAATTCTATAACCTTCATGAAGATACATTTGAGTGTGTGTGTAGGGGGGGGGATAGGGCTTAATTACATTTTAAAGTAATTCCGATAGAGTACTTCACTGGATACCCATCATGTGAGTGGAAGCTGTGAGTGTGTGTGTGTGTGTGTCCCGTTAGCTAACCAGTACACTACAGGCCCTAAATAACAACATTGTATGTCTGTAAAAATTGCAAGCACCCAAGGGTCTAATAGAATAAGTAATTTCCTGCCCGCACACAAAAGTGAATGGAGATGATGGGATTCAGCTCATTGTCCGGATATTAATGACCGCTTCTGGTGATTTAGTGCTGTGGGGACCAGGTGATGGATTGGGGACACCTTTGCTATATGAGCTGAAGCATTTGGCCGCTGCTTTGTAAAGCAATTAGACCGTTACAATAGAGTCCCTCTGGCAGCAGATCTGTCTGAGGGACCCCAAGTGGGCCGGTCCGAGGGGAATAAAAAACGCTGACTTGAGATGGACACACGGATGAGTTATTTGACACGAAAGGACGGAGAGCTGTTCCCAATCTGGTGCCAGGGAAAGCTCACAGAGTGAACTGTAGGCCGCGTCGGAAATACACGAGGGCAAAGGGCAAAACTGTCCCGAAGAAAAAAATGCCCCCATAAATTCCCCTAATAATTCTGATAATTTAATAGTGTTTTGTTGTTGTTCTTGGTTTTGTTTGTCCTATTTGTATTGCCTGTATTGTACACCCCAAAAACTATAAATATAGTTTTTAATTATAAAAAAACTAAGAAATAAGTTATAATTGTTAAAAAATAGTTTTTACAAATGTAATAACAACTAGAGACATTTTTTTATAAACAAATACGAAAACTCAAAAATCACAATTTTTCAAGAGTCCTGATGTGCCTGTGAAATTTCACTTTTTTGAGGAATGAGGTGTGCGGCCAGTCGACGTTTGTTTGGAGAGAAAAATAATCCTTTGAAAAACAATAGGTTCCTCTACGACGAAGTCGTAGCGAGGACCCTAATGAATAACCACAAAGAAATGTGTTGTGCACCGACAGATATGCTAGAGAGGTTCATGTCATTTATGTTCGCTTTCTCTCATTCCAGGCTTCCTGATTGTTTTCACCTGTCATCACACCTGTCTCCTATGCTCATCAGTGTCAGCCCCGCCCCTGATTGGTCCCACCTGTGTCTTGTTACCATGTGCTTAAATTCCCCTGTCTCCCAGTGTTCCTTGTCAGTTCGTCTGGTCTTTTGCCATGATCAGGTCGGGTTATGTTGTGCTCTTGTGAAGTTTTGATCCCTCACTACGTGAGCGCTTTCATTTTGTTCACTGCAGAACCGAAGAATAAAGTACTTACAAATACTTTATCTCTGTCTCCCGGGTCGTGCAATTGGGTCCTACTTCCTAAGTGTCTGAGTCCGTAACAGAACGAACTGACCACATTATGGACCCAGCCGACCCAAGAACGCTTCACGCCGCTCTGTCGGTACAGGGCGTGACGATTTTTCATCACGAGGAAAAACTGGACAAAGTCAGCCGGGAAATACAAGAGCTGAGAGGACGCCAGGCCGGGGTTCAGGAAGAATTATCTACACAGATGCAACAACTGGTTGCCCAAATGAATAATTTTTTCACTCATCAACAGACTGCTCCTCCGGTGACGTCATCCACAGCTGAGAATTTGCCTGTCAATACTCCAGCTGACGACCCAGGTCAGGCTGTTTCCTCCCCGTTACGGCTGGCTCTTCCGGATTGATTTTCCGGAGACTCTTCGAATTGCAGAGCCTTTCTGGTACAGTGTGATCTGCATTTTCAACACAACCCAGCAGCTTTTTTATCTGAGCATGGTAAAGTGGCGTTTATTGTGTCTCATTTAACGGGAAGAGCTGCAGCCTGGGCTACTGCAGAATGGTCTAGAGACACCGAACTATGTTACTCATTGGCCGATTTCATAGAGACTATGAGGCGATTTTGACCACTCATCGCCTGCTACGGAGGCCAGCAGAAGACTGTTTCAAATACGTCAGCTCAACCGTCAGGTGGTTGATTATGCCATCGAGTTTCGTACAGCAGCAGCGGACAGCGGATGGAATGTTCCGGCTCTTCGTGACGCCTTCATGACAGGACTTTCGAACCGATAAAGGACCAGCTGGCTCCACTGGAGACACCCGGGATCTGGAATCCTCATCGCTGTGGCCATCCGGATCGATAACCGTCTTCGAAAGAGAGAGGAGCGCCGACGCAACCGAGATGTTATTCCCAGCTTCCAGAATTCGCCTCGGAGGGTCGCGCCCAGCGGAGGATTTCCAGCTCATGTTACCGGACCATCAGAGGACTACACTTCCGAATGACTCCGGGAACCCATGCAGCTTGGAAGAACCAGGCTTTCTCTGGAGGAGAGGCAGCGCCCGTCTCACGGAGGGTTGCTGTTTCTACTGCGGCCAGCCGGGTCATCAACTCGCTTCATGCCCGGGAAAGATCGTGCTCACCCGTCAAAAAGAGGGGGCTGGTGGGGAAGTTTCCCAGACTTCCTCCTCGACCTGTTACTCAGGTAGACATTTGTATTAACAATCAGACCATTGACCAGGGTGTGTTAATAGACTCAGGGGCTGACGAAAGCCTTATAGACTGGGGCCTAGTCAAACAGCTAAAAATAAAAACTGTCCCGCTATCTCATCCTGTTAGTGCCAGTGCCTTAGACGGCCGCTTGTTGTTCACAGTTACCCATTGCACTGAGCCCATACGGATTACTATAAATAAGGACCATACCGAGAGCATGCAATTTCATATTTTTGAGTCGACTCAGCACCCGATTATTTTGGGGTTTCCTTGGCTGAAGATCCACAATCCTCACATAGACTGGCCTTCAGGAAAGTTAAGGAATGGGGAGAGGATTGTAAGGGCAGGTGTAAACTGCAACCTGTTAATGCACCAACAGACTCTAGTAGGATCATTATAGATCACCCTGACTATCCTGATCTACACAAGGTACCTTCCTGTTACCATGATTTAAAAGAAGCGTTTAACAAGTCTAAAGCCTTGTCGCTACCTCCTCACCGAGATTTTGACTGTCCCATTGATCTCTTACCGGAGCCCCCATTCCCAAGGGAGACTTTACTCGATTTCGAGACCTGAGAGAACAGCAATGGATGAATACATCTCCTCTTCACTCAAATCAGGGATTATCCGTCCTTCATCGTCTCCAGCCGGAGCGGGATTCTTTGTGGGAAAGAAAGACGGGTCTCTGAGACCTTGCATAGACTACAGTCCACTAAATGACATTACGGTGAAGAACCGCTATCCTCTGCCACTCATGTCATCTGCTTTTGAACTGCTTCAACGGCCAAGATATTCACCAAGTTGGATTTAAGAAATGCATATCACTTGGTTAGAATAAAACAAGGGATGAGTGGAAGACTGGATTCAACACTCAGAATGGTCACTATGAGTACTTGGTAATGCCTTTTGGACTGTGCAATGCACCGGCTGTTTTCAAGCTTTTGTGAATGAGGTTTTGGAATTCTTGAATATTTCAGTGTTTGTGTATCTGGATGACATACTGATTTTCTCCCCAGACGCTAAATCTCATGTTAACCATGTCCGCCAAGTTTTGCAGAAACTACTGGATAATCAGCTATATGTCAAGGCAGAGAAGTGCGAGTTCCACACAGAAGAGGTGTCTTTCTTAGGATACATAGTCTCACCTAATCATATCCAAATGGATCCTGCGAAAGTCAGTGCAGTATCCCAGTGGCCCACACCAGACTCCAGGAAAAGGTTCAGCAGTTCCTAGGATTTGCTAACTTCTATAGGAAGTTTATTAGGAATTTCAGTTCTGTTGCTGCTCCTCTGCATGTTCTGACTTCTCCTAAGGTTCCTTCAAGTGGACCCCCAGGCGGATCTTGCTTTCAAACTTCTCAGAGATAGATTCACATCAGCTCCCATACTCACCATTCCAGATCCCCAGCGCCAGTTTATGGTCGAGGTGGATGCTTCCAATGAGGGAATTGGAGGAGTACTGTCTCAACGTTCTGCAGAAGACAACAAGATGCATCCATGTGCTTACCTGTCGCGGAAGTTGACAACGGCAGAGCGGAATTATGACGTGGGAAACAAGGAATTGTTAGCTGTAAAAGCTGCCCTCGAGGAATGGAGACACTGGCTAGAGGGTGCAGAGCAACCGTGTTTAGTCTGGACAGATCACAAGAATCTAGAATATATAAGAAAGGCTAAGCGTCTCAACTCCCGTCAGGCCAGGTGGACACTTTTCTTTAGTAGATTCAACTTCACACTCTCTTTTCGTCCCGGGTCTCAGAATCAAAAACCCGATGCTTGGTCTCGTCTTTACGATCCCGAACCACTTGCGGTAGAGCCCAAGACCATCCTTCCACTTAACCGGGTGATCGGAGCCTTTTCCTGGCAAGTGGAGTCAGACGTTAAAGAGGCAAATGTCATGAATCCAGCACCTAGCGAGTGTCCCAACAATCTGCTGTTTGTTCCTGAGGCTCTTCACTCCAAGGTCATCCACTGGGCTCACTCATCTGTGCTTTCGTGCCATCCGGGAGTAGCAAGAACAATGTTCAGGATTCAACAACGTTTCTGGTGGCCATCCATGAAGAAAAATGTGGCCGAGTATGTAGCGGCTTGTCCGTGTGTGCGTGTAATAAGACCTCATCTCAAGTTAAGATGGGCTTGCTCCAGCCGCTGCCGATTCCCCATCGTCCTTGGTCACACATTTCGATGGATTTTGTGACAGGATTTCCCTCATCCAGAGGCAAGACTACGGTTCTAACAGTGGTTGATCGATTTTCAAAGATGGCTCACTTCATCCCATTGACCAAGCTTCCTCTGCCAAAGTCACCGCAGAGGTCATGATGAATCACGTATTCAGGATCCATGGATTCCCTAATGACATTGTTTCCGACAGGGTCCACAATTCATTTCCGCCTTCTGGAAAGAGTTTTGTCGACTCATAGGTGCCACCGTCAGCCTGTCATCAGGATATCACCCTCAGTCAAATGGACAGTCGGAGCGTCTGAACCAAGAACTAGAGACTACGCCACGTTGTCTCGCCTCCCGAACCAGACCACCTGGGTGACCACCTCACATGGGTCGAGGTTGCCCACAATACCCTTCCTACGGCGGCCACAGGTCTCTCTCCATTCCATTGTGTCAATGGTTTCCAGCCTCCACTTTTCCCTAACAACGAGGAAGAGGTGATGGTTCCATCGGCACATGCCATGATCAGACGTTGTCGCAGAGTTTGGGCTGGTGCTCGCCAGTCTCTTCTCCGAAGTTCAGCTCGGATGAAGGCTGTTGCGGACGTTCATCGCAGGGTCGCTCCCTCCTACAGTCCAGGCCAAAAGGTTTGGCTCTCTACCAAAGACTTACCACTCCATGTCGCCTCAAAGAAACTGGCTCCGAGATTTGTGGGTCCGTTTCCAGTGTCCAGAGTCATCAACCCGGCGTCGGTACGCTTGCAACTCCCCAGGACCTTGAGAGTGCACCCAACGTTTCACGTTAGTAAAATCAAGCCGGTGTGTGAGAGCACACTTGTTCCCGCCTCCAAGCCCCCTCCACCGCCCCAGTTCTTTGAAGGGGGTGACGTTTACAAGGTCCGTAAGCTACTGGAGGTCCGTAATAGGGGGAGGGGCAAGCAATTCCTGGTAGACTGGAAGGGTTACGGTCCTGAGGCTAGAAGCTGGATAGCTGCTTCATTTATCATAGACAAGACTCTTATCCACGACTTTTACAATCTGCCTGGGCCATCAGGAGTTGGCCCTAGAGGGGGGGGTACTGTTGTGCACCGACAGATATGCTAGAGAGGTTCATGTCATTTATGTTCGCTTTCTCTCATTCCAGGCTTCCTGATTGTTTTCACCTGTCATCACACCTGTCTCCTATGCTCATCAGTGTCAGCCCCGCCCCTGATTGGTCCCACCTGTGTCTTGTTACCATGTGCTTAAATTCCCCTGTCTCCCAGTGTTCCTTGTCAGTTCGTCTGGTCTTTTGCCATGATCAGGTCGGGTTATGTTGTGCTCTTGAAAAGTTTTTGATCCCTCACTACGTGAGCGCTTTCATTTTGTTCACTGCAGAACCGAAGAATAAAGTACTTACAAATACTTTATCTCTGTCTCCCGGGTCGTGCAATTGGGTCCTACTTCCTAAGTGTCTGAGTCCGTAACAAAATGAGAATAAAATTGAATATGATTGTCTGATTTCTGTTCGTTTCTTGTTAGAAAAAAAACCTAAATAAGTATATTTATTATTTTTGAACAAAGGTTAAATGATATTTCACAAGTTTCAAAAAGTGCCCCCAGTTTCTTTTTAAAGGCATGTTATACTATGCCATTTGGGATTTTAGTGTTATATTATTATATTGGGCTATCCATCTGCCATAGCAGGTCTCTAATACTCCAATAATATTACAAATGACAATGTTTGTATTACCCCTAGTGCTAGAATATGCTTCTGAGTTATTTGTCGCCTATAGTATTGCTTTATAATAATATATTATAGGATGGCTACACCCAGGACTCAACACAAGCCAGACGGAGTGTGAGCTATTGATTCAGGTTTTAAGAGCACAGTCAAGGGAATTAAACATTTTACAGCAGGATAAAGAGACATTCTGAGTTTCTACAGGGAACAAATAGATTAGGAGCCATTGTGATAAGTGTCGTTCCCCAAGGAAATATGGGCTATTATTATTCCTATAGATAGCGCCCCAAAAGCTTAGAGACAAAACTTGCTTTAATTGAATAATGACTTCATTCACACATATCATTTGTCTGAACATTGTCTTTTCTGGCAATGTTTGTCCTGTAAAATCATATTCTGTTAATCAAGAGCAAGATTCAGAAACAACTTTTACACACATGTTTCATTAAGTATACGTAATTACTCGCAGATGAATTAAAGCACCCCCCGTGCTGTGGGTCGACTCGTTCTGATGCCCGCCGCATTCTCACGTGGTTTATGAGGCGCTGGTGCAGTTATAGATCACCCAGATAACTTGATATGGAGGGTTGCTGGCAGCTTGTGAGAAACGCCAGTGGGCAATAAATGTAAGGAGAAAACAGTCCACTAAACAGTTAAATGTATTACTGGTACTGCGCTGCGGTGAGTAGCAGCGCACTTTGAGCGTTGTATACAATAATTGCGTGGAAGCAAAAAGGTATAAAGCAATCATCTTCATTATCTCCTGTCTAGACAAGAAGAATAAAGGAGGCACTGAACCGTGTGTGAAATTGCAATCTTAAATGCCCTCTACATGACATCATCAGAACAACTTCCTCTCAGTGTGTTGCCATCACCTCCCACACAAGTCTTGACGTCAACCCTCCAACGGAGGTAAACATTTCAATATCCGTCAGTGCAGCATGCCACAACACCACGCCGCGGTCCGAAATGGCCGACGCCCACTTAATTAGACCGATTCATGAATATTATGATTTCCGATGGTGCTATGCGGATCTTCGAGGCGTTGTGTTTTCTGGTAGTGCTGGACTATATGGTTGAAATCCTCATTATCATCTCCGCCAGGGGAATTGTGTGTGTGTGTGTGTGTGTGTGTGTGTGTGTGTGTGTGTGTGTGTGTGTGTGTGTGTGTGTGTGTGTGTGTGCGCATGGTGTCCCCACACGACACCTCCGAGTCAAAGTCCTCACGGGGCCACGATTACAAGTATGTGTGTTTGCACACAGAATAATTATGGTGCTAACTGCAACCGGAAATGGTTCTTCAGAGTGATGCCATAGAAGGACCATTTTTAGTTCCTCAAAGAACCTTTCAACCCAGGGTTCTTTAAAGAACCATTTCTTTAGATAGTTCTTCAAATAACCTATAAAGGAGCCTCAAAGAACCTTCAAAACATGGTTCTTTAAGGCACCATATCTGGTTCCACATAGAACCTTTCAAACCAGGGTTCTTTAAAGAACCATTTCCTTAAATAGTTCTTCAAAGAACCAATAAAGGTGCCTCAAACAAAAAAATGGTTCTTCAGTAGGTGATGGTTTTTCGTAGAACCACGAATCCTTTTAAAGAACCATTATTTTTCTGTGTGTGTGGGTGTGTGTGTGCGTCCGTGAGGGAGTTATTGTGCACCTCCGTGTGTGTCCACGGCTGACGTGTGGGTGTCCTGCCGGGTACTATGGCCGCATGCTCGAGGACCTTGTGTGGGTGCGGTGACTCACACACTCACAACACCTATTATTGGCTGCCTCGCGCTGCCGGCGGACTCCTCGCTCAACGCTCCTCGCTGTCCGCTGGCCGGGACGAGGACTCTGCATCTCTGTGCGTCGTTTGATCCGTTGTTCCCATTTCGGATTCCTTTCCCCTGCATTTTCTTTTTCCTATACCTGCCAACTCCCTGTGCTGCCGCCGACGCTTCTAACTGGCGTACAAATTGTATCATCCCTCCTGATTAAACGCTTGAGAGACTTTTCTCTCTTCCATATTACCGAAGCTGAAGAAAACACATTTCTATTCTTTTAAATATGGTCTCAAATATAATGGGGAAAAGGATGGGGGGGGGATCCAAATTTAGTCTAAAGCCTCTTTCACACATAGTTCCCGGTAATTTACTGGAATATCCTTGCAGACACCGCGAGGGATTTCCACTATTCATACAGGCATTACATCAGGAAGATTTCCACCCCTATGCCTTTTCACACATGCCAGAATAGATAGAGCCAGGGACAATCCAGCAGTCCATGGAGGTAATGAAACACTTCAGGATGCCGACCGACATAAGAACTCAACGGAAGGATATGATCGTAAAACTCTGGATGTGCGTGATGTGATGCATGTGGCGGAAGACGTCTCTTATTATTATTATTCACGCGTGACCCCATGCAGGAAATGTTTCTGAACAACCCAGGGATGGGTTGCATGTGCGAAAGGGACTTAGATTTTGTTTACATCTGTGGGTCAGGGAGAATTAAGGCATGAGCAGACATCCAATCAATGTGGGTTAGGGTACATATTTGAACAATGAAGCAAAGCCTCTTGCCGAGCTGGGAAAACATGTGGTCATTCTTAGAAGGTGTTATTTTAAACCGCAGTAAACGCATCAGAGAAAAGGATGCATTGTTTCGGGTGATGTCAAGCTTATGGATTTCTACTTCTAAAACTTTTGGCCGACGTGAGAACCGTGAGCTGATGGAGAAGGCAAATAAATGTCCAGCAGAGAGCTCGAGCTGCCAAAGATTTAAGAAGAATAACACCGACTCTCCAAAGTTCAGCCATGAATTGTTTCGTACAGCCACAGCTGGAAGCCGGCCAGTATAAGCCTATGTCCAAATAACTATTGGCCAGTCGAGCGAAGTCTTGCTCAAGGGCAACGCAAGAGTAGTTTTTGCAGTAGTAGCGGCATTTAACTTTGTTGAATTAGAGGTTCTCGGGTTGGTCTAACAATTCATTCTGCTCCTCGCTATTATAAGCTGCTGTTGCCCATGTTGAATCATAAGCAATTTTCCAGGTGACTGCATTGTATCCCCGATTCAGGGCTGGATTTTGTCAAAGTTTAACCAGTGCAGCGCTGTATGGAAGTGAGATTAAAGCAGGAGCTGACTCAGAGGAAATTTGGGGATTTGGACCGTGAGTGTGTAAATATGTATTTCAGGATTTCTTTTTGCCATTTTAACTTTGTTTACAGTGAGATAAACAAACAGGAAATGAAAGAGAGGAGACTACAGGTATCAAAAAGAACCATCAGGATACCTTTTATGAAACAAATGCTTCACAAGTTATGTAATTTGTTGACTGTCAGTCAAAAGATACAACAACTAAACTAACCACACACTGGTACCCTCACTGGGAAAACTGTAATACATTTAAAGCCTGGATGTCAGTTAAGATGGCTTATTTTAAAAAACATTAATATTCTGATGACTACATTATGAAACCAATTAATGTCAAATAGGTATTAACTAGAATTAATTATGCTCCACGCCGCAATGAAAGTGACTGCCTTACTTTATTCAAATGATTATGACTGATGAATTAATTACAAAAGTTTCTAAAATTATACTGTCAAACCCATTTGACTAATTCACTCTAAAAATCGAGTATACCGCATTATCGGTTCTTTATTGTTGCAGGATCTTTCTTTTTTTTCTTTTAATGAAACTTTCAGGGGAAAGAAATGACAAAGCCTTGATTCTTTGGAATCAACTCAACTGGAAACATAATTCTCACTCATGCTGCCAATGTTATTACAATAAACAAACCCCTTGCGGAGCGAAAGCAACAAGAAAGGTTACGCTCATGTCATCCCACAAATCACAAAACATTTGAAAGCCAGCGAAAGGTCTCTTCATTTCATCATGAATGTCGACCGTTTCTGAAGCCCAGCTCCTGCGGCCACTTGGAAGGTGCCTCTGTCATACAAAACAGAGCGGAGTGATTTGCATACACGCATACATTATTTGCAATGTGTGCACACGTTTAAAAAATAAAAGAACGGCCTCTTGCGATGTATAAAATGCCGTCTGTAGTGGAAGAAACGTAATGGCAGAAAGGAGCCAACGCCACTTGTTTGGTTGAGCGTCTTCTCGCTCGTGGTCACGCGGACGTTTACTGTTGCTGGACAATTTAGTTGAAATCCATATTATCATCTCCGCCAGGGGAATCGTATGTGTGTGTGTTCGATGCGTGTGTGGTGTCCCCACGTGACACCTCCTAGTTAAGGTCCTCACAGGGCATTTACAAGTATGTGTGTGTGGTGTCCCCATGCGACACCTCCTAGTTAAGGTCCTCACATGGCCATTACAAGTATGTGTGTGTGGTGTCCCCACGCGACACCTCCTAGTTAAGGTCCTCACAGGGCCATTACAAGTATGTGTGTGTGGTGTCCCAAATGTGACACCTCCTAGTTAAGGTCCTCACAGGGCATTTACAAGTATGTGTGTGTGGTGTCCCCACGCGACACCTCCTAGTTAAGGTCCTCACAGGGCATTTACAAGTATGTGTGTGTGGTGTCCCCACGCGACACCTCCTAGTTAAGGTCCTCACAGGGCATTTACAAGTATGTGTGTGTGGTGTCCCCACATGACACCTCCTAGTTAAGGTCCTCACAGGGCATTTACAAGTATGTGTGTGTGGTGTCCCCACATGACACCTCCTAGTTAAGGTCCTCACAGGGCATTTACAAGTATGTGTGTGTGGTGTCCCCACACGACACCTCCTAGTTAAGGTCCTCACATGGCCATTACAAGTATGTGTGTGTGGTGTCCCCATGTGACACCTCCTAGTTAAGGTCCTCACAGGGCATTTACAAGTATGTGTGTGTGGTGTCCCCACATGACACCTCCTAGTTAAGGTCCTCACAGGGCATTTACAAGTATGTGTGTGTGGTGTCCCCACATGACACCTCCTAGTTAAGGTCCTCACAGGGCATTTACAAGTATGTGTGTGTGGTGTCCCCACGCGACACCTCCTAGTTAAGGTCCTCACATGGCCATTACAAGTATGTGTGTGTGGTGTCCCCATGTGACACCTCCTAGTTAAGGTCCTCACAGGGCCATTACAAGTATGTGTGTGTGGTGTCCCCATGTGACACCTCCTAGTTAAGGTCCTCACAGGGCATTTACAAGTATGTGTGTGTGGTGTCCCCACGCGACACCTCCTAGTTAAGGTCCTCACATGGCCATTACAAGTATGTGTGTGTGGTGTCCCCATGTGACACCTCCTAGTTAAGGTCCTCACAGGGCATTTACAAGTATGTGTGTGTGGTGTCCCCACACGACACCTCCTAGTTAAGGTCCTCACATGGCCATTACAAGTATGTGTGTGTGGTGTCCCCATGTGACACCTCCTAGTTAAGGTCCTCACAGGGCATTTACAAGTATGTGTGTGTGGTGTCCCCACGCGACACCTCCTAGTCAAGGTCCTCGAAGGGCTGCAATTACAAGTATGTGTGTTTATGTGTGTGTGTGTGTGTGTGTGTGTGTGTGCGTCCGTGAGCTATAAGCGAGCGAAAGCCACTTTTGGTTAAGTTTAGTTAAGTGTTGTTGGCATGCTTTTTGTTATTGCTCGGGAGGGAAGCGAAATAATTCTCTCTTGCTGTGATTTTGACCAAAAATGACATTGTGAAACCTTCGGGGGTCGCCTTGAGGCAACAATCATCCCCAATGTTTACACACTCCGAATGTTCTTTGGGGATTGTGTCAGGGAATCTGCTGCACATACTGCATAAGACACAATGCATGATTATAAAACAACACGCCATCAACATCTGCTTTTGTCAAACTTTTTAAAGATACAAAACTCTTTTTATAAAGTTTCCCATCGAGTTGCCAGAGTCCTGATCCACGGGGTACTCTCATCGCGGCGGATCTGAAACGCCGCTTGTGTCAGTCACACACAGTATTCACGCTCTCTCCCACCCGTCTGCCCTTTTTTTCCCTCCGACTGCTTGTGCATTTTTACTGCTTTTATCCTCATCGTGACATTCTGGGAGAGCAGTAATTCTTGGCAGCTTCGACGGATGATTCGGTCTCCCGGAGCGTCTTCACAGTGAAAAGGCGTCGGGGGAACGCTTTGACTCGTTCTCACTCATCTGGAATTTATTTTCTCTGTGGTACGGGGGGCGAAAAAAAAACATGTTACTACACAAGCCGTCAAAGCTCCCACGGGTTAAACTGGGCTAACTCTTTGCGGCACTTCCTGAAATACAACACCGCAGTCGTTTTCCAGAAATAGAACAAATAATGCCTATTCATCCGGCTAATATAGCAACTTACTTTCTCCGTGTTTAAGCTCCAGCTTCCTGTTTCAAAAAGGATCATCATATTAAGGAAGCAAGGAGACCACTCAAATATTGTGGATATTTTCTTTCAGGTTCAGGGCTCGGGAGCTAAACCAACCTCTCTCACAAACGCAGAATCATCTCCAAGCTATGAAACAATGAATACCTTCTTCAAGTTTAACGAGAGTCTGATCTGCCTCCAACTAATCAACACACTAACCATTAGCAGTCTGCAGTGCTGCTGCAGGCCGCTCGGATCCCATTTCTCTGACTCGTGGGCCGAGTCTCTGCATGCCAATGTGCCTGGCAGCTGCCCAGGTGTCGACCCAGTCAATTTAGACCGGCCATCTTTATTTCTTTTATTTCTCTTTTTTATCGCCTCACCTTCTTGCAGAACAGTCATCGCTTTCCACTGCACCCAAGGACAACCAACCAAACAACGTTGTTTTTATTTTTTACTTGCAATAACTAATTAAGAACCTAGAAATACACGTCGACCAATCATGTCGTTGCATCTCCTCTGGACCTCTGCGCCATCATGTTATCCCTCTGATTGAGAGCAATCGGATTAGAAAGTGAGCGAGACGGGCAGTCTGATGGCCGATGGCGAGCCAAGGCGGCCTGGCTCCATGTTATCGCGGCTCTAAAGCAACACGACGTATGCCCGCCCCCCCCCACCCCGGTCTTGTCACGGCTCCCTACTGTCTAGTGCAACGGGGATGACGAGGAGTCTAAATGTCGACGCGGTAGCTAACCTTGGCCGGGGACTCGAGGGGGGGAGGGGGGGGGGGGCGAGGCAGGCTCTTAGGAAGAGGAGCGAGCCACAGACAGAAAGTAATACAGCTGGAAGCCCTTGACTCGTCCCCTGGGAGGGAAACAACAATCTATTGCTTTCAGAGGGCCGTCCCTGAACTCATCAGGCGACACAGGTTTCACTAAAGTGGAGCGGATTAAGTAGAGGCATATGTCGGGGGTGGGGGGATGTCAGTGTGAATGAATAATGTGATGGAAACTAAATAAGTTGCAGCAGAGACTTACTTAAAGCCAACCGCGTGTGTGTGTGTGTCTTTGTGATTTAGGCAGACATTTGATGTGAATACACACCTACATTAGCAGGACATTTGGTATTAGTGTGTGTGTGTGTGTGTGTAGGATTACTGATTTGTTTTGCTTTGGTGCTTTATGTGTGATGGTGGTAAAGCTTAATGACTTTTCTATAACAAATTGAGCAATAAAAAACACTTACAACTATAACGCTGGGCTTTTGATTAGGCATTAATCCTATTTTTTTTTTTGGCTCATGGAACTCCAAGCTGAAAGAATCCGCCCGGCCCATTATCACTTTGAGAGGGCTTCACAGATTGCTATAGCGTCACACATTCCAGAAGAGACGGGTCGACCTGGAGTCACGTTTAGGTCTGATGGAGGGACGGCTCAATATTACACACACTCTTACACACACTCTTACTCGCCTTACAACGCGTTGCTTGTGAGGCAGTACGCTCTGCCTGCACCCCTTAAGGTTTTCAGATTCAATCGTTTCATTTAAACTCCATCTCAGAACATTCCTGCTTACACTGGCATTTGTTTAATTTAAATATGCTATGGCCTGCTTGTTATCTTCTGTTTATTTATTATTCCTGCACCATCTTTTACAGTGTATTGTACGTTGCTCTTTTAACTGTTGAAATGTTTTGGCCCCTGTTGTTGCCTAATTGTTTTAAATCACTACTCTACTGCACTATGTGACTCTTTGTCTGTAATAAGTGGAATATAAATACACTTTATTTACTTTGTAACTTACACTTGTGAGAAAAACATCCGACTCATCAGCTGCTCGACGTTCCGCTTTCTTAAAAATCGAGTTGCGCGGCGATACGTCTGAGCCGGAGCGCTAGCAGCAGAGTGAAGGCGATAACTCCTCGGGGGTTCGCCGCTATCGGACCACTTTCACAACCGACTGACGGATGAAGATTTAAGTTTGGGTATTTTGTCCGGGTTCAGTTCTCAGTCAGCGGCGTCCGGACAGCCGCTCGGTCAAAAGGCGACATTTCATCTGTCAAAATGTGCCAGAGGATTGAAGTCGCTGAGCTTTTTTAAAATTTATTTTGTAGACTTGGCTGGCAGTTTGTGAAGGCTGTACAGTTGAAGGATAGAGTTAGTAATAAACATTAGTTGAATGTGACTTCAGTGAGAAATGGCAAACCTTTCTAAAAAAGGTATGTGGCGCTCAGATTGAATGCTGTATTCAAACCAGGGTATTATATCATCATATTATTAACTATCATAGCCTGGTGTCCGCACCACAATAACAATTGTTCATGAGTCTATATGTCCATCTGTCTGTCTGTCTATAAGTCTAACTGCTGTCTATATGTCCATCCATCTGCCTTCCTGTCTATATGTCCATCTGCCTGCCTGTCTGTCTATATGTCCATCTGCCTGCCTGCCTGTCTATATGTCCATCTGTCTGTCTGCCTGTCTACAGGACTGTCTCAGAAAATTAGAATATTGTGATGAAGTTCTTTATTTTCTGTAATACAATTAAAAAAACAAAAATGTCATGCATTCTGGATTCATTACAAATCAACTGAAATATTGCAAGCCTTTTATTCTGATTTATTGCTGATTATGGCTTACAGCTTAAGAAAACTCTAAAATCCTATCTCTAAATATTAGAATATCATGAAAAAGTATACTAGTAGGGTATTAAACAAATCACTTGAATTGTCTAATTAACTCGAAACACCTGCAAGGGTTTCCTGAGCCTTGACAAACACTCAGCTGTTATAAATCTTTTTTTTTACTTGGTCTGAGGAAATATTAAAATTTTATGAGATAGGATTTTAGAGTTTTCTTAAGCTGTAAGCCATAATCAGCAATATTAAAAGAATAAAAGGCTTGCAATATTTCAGTTGATTTGTAATGAATCCAGAATGCATGACATTTTTGTTTTTTTAATTGCATTACAGAAAATAAAGAACTTTATCACAATATTATAATTTTCTGAGACAGTCCTGTATATGTCCATCTGTCTGTCTGTCTATAAGTCTATCTGCTGTCTATATGTCCATCTGTCTGTCTGCCTCTTTATATGTCCATCCATCTGCCTTCCTGTCTATATGTCCATCTGTCTGTCTGCCTGTCTATATGTCCATCTGTCTGCCTGTCTGTCTATATGTCCATCTGTCTGTCTGTCTATATGTCCATCTGTCTGTCTGTCTATATGTCCATCTGTCTGTCTGTCTTCCTGTCTATATGTCCATCTGTCTGTCTGTCTATATGTCCATCTGTCTGTCTGTCTATATGTCCATATGTCTGTCTGTCTTCCTGTCTATATGTCCATCTGTCTGTCTATATGTCCATATGTCTGTATATATGTCCATATGTCTGTCTGTCTTCCTGTCTATATGTCCATCTGTCTGTCTATATGTCCATATGTCTGTCTGTCTTCCTGTCTATATGTCCATCTGTCTGTCTGTCTTCCTGTCTATATGTCCATATGTCTGTCTGTCTTCCTCTCTGTCTGTCTTCCTGTCTATATGTCCATATGTCTGTCTGTCTTCCTGTCTATATGTCCATATGTCTGTCTCTCTTCCTGTCTATATGTCCATCTGTCTGTCTTCCTGTCTATATGTCTGTCTGTCTGCCTGTCTATATGTCTGTCTGTCTGTCTGCCTGTCTATATGTCCATCTGTCTGTCTGCCTGTCTATATGTCCATCTGTCTGTCTGCCTGTCTGTCCGACTAACAGCAGTGTAGGCCGAGCAGCAGCGGCTAGCAGTACATAACTAGTGCTGTTGGTTAAGACATCCCATAATAATCTTTACGGTCGGCCCGACAGAGGAAGGAGGAGCAGAGCAAGGGATGAGGATCACCGACGGAGAGATGGAGACGCACGTGTTATACAAGGAGGACACGTGTTAGAAGAGAATCGATCTCCGCCCTTCGTGCTCCGCCACGTTCACGGAGAGGCGGAGCGGCTCCGCTGCGACCTCCGGGCCGGAGGGCGGGATTTATGGAGTCAGGTCAATGACATCATCACTTTCAACGTGCATCGCCGTTGTCGCGCCAACAGAAGACCAGAGACGGAAAAAGCACCTCGAGATAGGGCCGCGCGATGAAGTGACGACCAATCACCTTTTAGGATTAAATTAAGAAAATTTACTTTTTATAAACGAGTACTTCCCAAAAACTCAAAGCCTGCCCCCTGGTGGCGAAACCAGATGTTTTTCGGATCCCCTTTTTTTAGCCTGTGAACTTTCAAAGAAAAGTAATATACTGCATGTTAAAATAATAAAAAAGAAAAAAAGAAGTCTTATTTTTAAATCCTATGCAAAGATTAGCAGGAATTAGCAACAGAAAATCAATCAATATTTAAATTGAGTAATCTTGATCTCAATATGTTCATCTAAAACCCTGCAGGTGCAGTGTTTGGGATTGACTCCCGTTAAGAGGAGTTTAAGCCTCTGCAGGAAGTGAATTACTCAAAAAGCCCACACGAGAGGAGATATTAAAACAAGAACATGGACAGCTTCTCGCTGAAGTTTAGCGAGGACTCAATTCAAGCTGCACTCTATAAGCCCCGGGTTGTCGGAGGGACCAATCGAGGATCTTTCAAATGGCAGACATACAATCACTATTCCAAAAAAGCAGCTTATAGATATCCGGCAGGTTTTATATTTTGATTTTACAGATATCTCTGTGCAGGTGATATATTCGTCATTCACTTTCTTTTTTTACTGGAAAAAAACTTCAATACCGCCTGAAAAAAGTGGGAAAATCTGAGTGGTGAACTATTTTCTTTTCTCCTCGAGGTCTCAGAAGTATTTGTGATTTCCAAGAACATCGCTTTTCTTTGTTTGTGTTTTGCTTTTGGTTTTGTATGTTTTTTTAAATGTTTTGTACTATCTGGACCTTGAGTCTGTAATAAAAGTTTGATTTCATATAAACATTTAAACACTTAAAAAGCTTAAAACAAGACGTAAACATATGCATGGATGTATGCTATAGGAGGGTATGTGTAATATCCAGTTAAGGAGCTTTCACTGCAGATTGTTTTGATGTGTCAAATCAATAAATAAGACGCTTTTAAAAACCGGGCTGGAATCCCTGTGACGCGAGTATATAACACGGGCGATTAGGTGTGAAAGAGTGCAATCATACAACATCGATCAGAAAAGCCTGGCTTGAGTATCGAGTGAAGAAAAGAGCTTTTTAAAAAGGAGGCAAGAGGAGAAAGAGCTGAGATGAGTTTTCAGAACCACGGACAGCTCATAAAACCAAAGGGCCTCACAAGGTGTCCTGATCAATCCTTCCCGTACACACATCAGACGCTCTGTGTCCCTCATTGGTCAACAGGTGTTACACAGTCACATTCAATAAAGAAGAAGAAGAGCACACTGGATGAACGTGGTGCCGCCAGGTCTACAGCTTCAGAGCACATGGGGCCCAACTGCTCACACACACACACACTCACACAAACACAGGCGCACCACACACGCATACACACAGATGCACCACACACACACACACACACTCACACAAACACAGGCGCACCACACACGCACACACACACACAGACGCACCACACACACACAAACACAGGCGCACCACACACACGAAAACAAACAAACACAGACGCACCACACACGCACACACACACACTCACACAGGCGCACCACACACACACACAGGCGCACCACACACAAACACACACTCACACATACACACACATGCATGTACTCACACACAGGCGCACTACACACACACACATACACTTACATGCACACACACTCACACACACACACTCACACCGGTGTGGTTACCAGCTGTCTTGAAGGTGTCCGGTTACAGTCCCGGAGGTCCAGTGGTCACGGTAACGCTGCCGCATCACAAGTAGAGCCAACAAATAGAGCCAACAAGTAGAGCCAACTAATAGAGCGAACTAATAGAGCCCCGAGCCGTTTCCAGCAGATCGATCCGCCTCCATGAATTGCTCGTTTCACGCGGAGAGGTCAAAGTTCAAACTCGTTCATGTTGTAACACGTCTGGCTTCATCTGCTCAACCGAAGCGAGGAAACTTTCTGCAGAACATGATGTAGAAGAAGCTGTTTTCTGTATTAATTACTCGATGTTTTGTACGTAACACATTCTTCTATAAATCTAACTTAATTGTGTAGATTAAGTTAACTAATATATTTTAATTAAAGTGTACTAAATTGTTCGCATTACGTTACTTGACTTTCCAGTAAAGTCAACTTCATTTTGTATGTTAATTTAACTTACATGTGCTTCTAAATTAAAGTTGATTTAACTTCATTTTGTAAGTTAAATCAAGTTGAATTTGCTTGTAAATGTACATCGAATTGACATTTTTTAATCAAGTTGACTGGACTTCACAAATTAAGTGGACTTAACTTGGATAATTGATTATTTACATACAAAACTGTAAGTAATTCATACCAAAAAAACGCTTTGCTTATTCTATGCAATACATGTGTGCAAAAAGTTGTATTAAGTAGCTCAAGCAGGATATTTGTACCAGAGTCTTAATACGCATGCAGACACACAAAGGACAGAGTCTGTGCGAACAGCGTGCTGCAGGTCAATGACGCTGCATGACCTGCACCCTGTGGAGAGGATGGATGCGCGCATGCGTAAATTGCTGCACGTGTGCGCAGAAAAAAAGAAACTCACAAACTCACCTTCACTGCTTCGGCGTGAGTGACTTTGTCGAACACTCGGTCGTTGACTTTCATGATCTGGTCCCCGATCCGGAGACCCTCTTTCTCCGCCAGGCTGCCGGGCTCCACCAGGGACACGTAGATGCCGACCCCGTGCTCCGAGCCGCCCCGGATGCTGAAGCCCAGGCCCTCGTTGCTCTTGTGCCGCTTCATGGTGACCTGGCGCATCTCGCCCGGCGGCTCGTGGACGAAGTTCCTGCCGAGCAGCGGCACCAGGGGAGCCGTCCCGTCGCTGCTGGTGCTGAAGCTGTCCGGCGAGCCGCGCAACGCCACCTGGTGCTCGGGCGGCTTGCTCGGCGAAAAACGCCCCGGGGGAGGAGCGGCGGGACCGGCGCCGGGCAAGTCGCCCGGGGGCGGCTCGGCGTCGCCGTTGCTCGTCGCGCCTAAATCCGATTTCAAGTAGAGGCCCTCCGAGGTATACTGCTCGAAGAGCAGCTGGTCGGAGCGCGGGATGACCAGCCGCAGCATGGGCAGAAGTTGCCGCTTGCTGGGCGCGTTGAGGATGACGTTGAGGGTCTGCACCAGGTCGTACACGTTGCGCTTGGAGTGGTACACGTTGAGGCAGTGGATGAACTGCTCCCTCTCGAAGTCGTTGAGCAGCAGGTTGAGCGCGTTGTGCAGCTTGCGCACGTTGGCCGACAGCGTCCGCGCGCTGGACGCCACCGAGTTCGCCGAGGAGCTGAGCGACATGCGCTCCAGGTCCGTGCTGCTCATCCTGACCCGCGCGGAGGGGGTGGGCGGGCGGGTGAGGAGGGACGCGGCGCCGCGCCTGATGCGAGGTTAGAGAGCGGGCATCGCGGGCAGCAGCAGGCGGCGGCGGCGGAGCGGGATCCGACCGGCGCTTGGCATCACGACCGCCGGAAGACGCGCAGCACTCCGGTTAGATCCATGTTCCCGACAGATGATCCGCTTATTACTAATTCGCTGGGTAGAGCAATGAAAAGGCGGGGAGCGGAGCGCGGGGGGGGGGGGGGGGGGCAATTAAGTCTAACTAATTCGATTTCACAGTTGACACAAATTAATTTACACTTACCCAGGATTTAGCGCTCAGCGGTTGGATCGCGCAAACTTCGCTTTCGCGAGCGCGGTGCGTTGAGATCGGAGAGGACGCGCAACAGCTCCGTCCGCCCCTCCGTCGGAGAGCTTATAGCGAAGAGCCGCGCAGGAGGACCTCAGCCCCGCGTGTCATTAGCCCGCGAGCCGAGCCGAGCCGCCGCGTCAGCAGAGCTCCACAACCGCAGAACTTAAGACGCTTCTGTTGGTTCTTGGTCCCATTTTTCCCTGGCGCGCGCGCGCGCGAGACCAAGAAGGAGGTATTAAAAAAGAAAAAAAGTTATTTTGTTCTTGCTCCTGCTCGGCGTCCCGACTAGTCCGTTATACAATCCCGCCCTCCCCCCGGTGGGGTCTCGGTTCTGGGTCCAAAAAACGACGTCAAGCTCCCAACCCAAAACAACAACAAAATAGCTCTTCAGCGGCGTTTACGCGGAGGAGGCGACGCGTCCTCGAGGTGTGCGTCGGTTTCGGTTCGGTGTCCGTTATCCGACTGCCTGCTTGGTGTCTCCGTTACTACAGCGACGGAGAGGGGGGCGGGTCTCCAGCCTGACCGTCCTCTTGTCAGGAAGTGACGCATGCCTCGCGAGGCCAATACGTCGCTTTGGTCATTACCGACAACGTGCGCTCGCGCTCCCCGTGCACACTTCCGCCACCAGTAACTGAACAGTCTGACTGTAATTGAACGTTACAGTAGCGCGCGCGCCCTCTGGGACTGTGAGCTTTGTGGGGTTTTGATTTAAAATGAAATAGTATTCATAAGGCAGGGGGTCTAACTTTATTTTATTTATTTTATTTATTTTATTTATTTTATTTATTTTATTTATTTTATTTATTTTATTTATTATTTAAATATATAAACACTCACATTATTGTCTTTCTACACGCTGGCCTCTAGGAAGAATTCAAAAGAATGAAACATAACAGTGGGACCAGCTGGTTGTTTCTCTACAGGTGGAACAACTTGCTCACTCAGGTACGTCACGTGTCTGCTTGTGAATGCGTGAACGAGTCTTGACCACAGGGGGCAGCACTGAGTCACTCTTCACCACGAAATGACTTTATTATCACCGCTTCTAAAGAGGACACGTCCCAGTCCAGCCTGAGCAAGAAGAAGAAGAAAAAACTATATTTTAATGTTTATATGGATTAAAAAAAGACAAGATAATTGCTCTGTACTGCAATGTGTAGCATTATGTATCTCTGTACTGAGAAAATATGAATTCATTTTTCTATCAAATGCTTAATTTCCATGTTGTAAGAGCCTTTAATATACTGTGTGTGTGTGTGTGTGTGTGTGTGTGTGTGTGTGTGTGTGTGTGTGTGTGTGTGTGTGTGTGTGTGTGTGTGTGTGTGTGTGTGTGTGTGTGTGTGTGTGTGTGTGTGTGTGTGTGTGTGTGTGTGTGACCTGAATACAAAGAAGAAACATAATGCATTTCAAAGGTGTTTTAGTGGCTGTCGGTATAGATTCAGTCCCAGTGTGACCTGGAGTCTCTCCTGAATGTCAGACTTTAGTGAGGACCATGAAATTAAATCGCATCTCATAAAAAGAAGAAATAAATGACAATTCACACCAGAAGACATAATGCTCCTCATGTGTGTGTGTGTGTGTCATCATTTCCTTCTTCCTCTCTACAAACATCCATATTTGCCTGCAGGTCTTGGAGTGGTTTCTGCTAGAATCCCTGATCCAGGCCAAAAGGAGCCGAGTGGAGGCGAACTCGTTTCCCCGAGTGATCGATCACAAGTGCAGAACGGCGAGATGGCGACTGGCAGGTCGCCAGGTCATTGACAAACAACGGCGTGCGGTCTTGGCACGGGTTTCTAAAGCGAGGGACTTTGCTTCATATCTGCAGCCAAATCTTCCTTCTGCGTTATTAACCATGTAACCGAGGTGTTATGAAGGTGTTATTGTGACTCTATAGGGGCGGGGCTGGGTGATGGACGTACTAATGTCAAAGTAATTCACGAGGCCGATGCACTTGGAATATTGAACGACCGACTTCGGATAAAAAAATGGTCTTTTTGGAAGAATGAATTTAAAAAAGGAATGAATATCAGAGGAGCGATGGAGGTTAAAGCAGAGCTGACGGAAATCACAGATGAATCCGGCACTCCGTGTCCTGAAGGTGTCATAAGAGATAAGAATCATAAGAGATGAGAATCATAAGAGATGAGAATCAACACACGTGGTTCAGAGGAGAGGAGCAGCTCCCTCATCACCAGTTAATCAGAGCCCAACATGATATCTTCAGATTGCTACCAACGCTTACATAATAAGACGTCTAATTTACGATGTTGAAGAAAAGCCATTATTTCATCAACAAAATGTTGCATTTTTATTTTTTGTACTCCATAAAGACTCACCAGATTTAGACCGTGGACGTAAGCCTGCCATAGGCTGTCGCTTTCATCATCCTGGAAAATGGCCACGGTAATACCGATTTTTAAATCTGGGGATAAGGAAATAATGTCCAACTACAGACCTATCTGCATCCTCCCCTGTGTCTCTAAGGTAGCTGAGAAATGGGTGTCAAAACTAATCACCAAACATTTAGACAAAGGTTTTGTTCCTCTCCACCCAATGCAGTTTGGTTTTCGTGCTCAACACTCCACTGAGACAGCTAACTGTGTCTTTGTGGAAAAGGTTAAATGTATGTTGGACACAAGCCCGTATGTGGGTGCTGTATTCCTAGACCTCAGGAAAGCTTTTGACACTGTTGACCACCAAGTGCTCCTGACAAAGCTGACTTATTTCAACTTTTCAGCAGACTCAATACAGTGGCTAGAGTCATATTTATCAAACAGAAAACAGAGTGTTTTGGTCAACGGTGCCAAATCCCCATACCTTGTCAACCCTGTAGGGGTTCCACAAGGTTCCATTCTTGGACCATTACTGTTTTCACTGTACATAAATGACTTACCTAATGTATGTCCTGAGTTAAATGTACAAATGTATGCCGATGATGCGGTCATCTTTGTACAGGGAAAAAATACTGAAATGATCTCATTGTGTCTCTCAAATGCTTTGGACAAGGTCCAACACTGGCTGAACAACATTTGCTTACAGTTAAATGCAAAAAAAACGGTGTGCATGATGTTCAGTAAACGACCAGTCGTAATCGAAGGATCAAATGTGTTTTTAAACGGAGCAGAACTACAACTAGTCCCCCACTTCAAGTATCTTGGGGTCATACTAGACTCAAACTTGAATTTTAAAAAACATATTAAAAAAATCTCCAACACCATAAAATTAAATCTGCAAAATTTTAAACAAATTATACCCTTCTTAACCATCAATGCTGCAAAGTCATACCTCCACTGTATGATCTTTTCTCACATTGAATACTGTTTTACAAATTGGTCGTTTGCCTGTGCCACAAACCTGAAACCAATACAACAGCTGTACAAGAGGGCTATCAAGGTGTTTGACAGAAAGCCTAATTCATACCACCACTGTACTATTCTTGAGAAACACCATTTCCTGAGTTTTGACAATTTAAAGTCTTTTAAAAGTATGGGTTTTATTTATAAATGTTTACATGGACTGGCTCCCCCTCCCTTAGGGGAGTTCATCCACAGAAAAAACACTGGACGCTCCACCAGGTCAGAAACCAGAGGAGACTGTGAAGTCCCCCATAGACGGACCACTTTTGGCCAAAATGTCCTCTCCGTTAAAGGAAGCTCATTGTGGAATAGCCTCCCAACTCAGATACGGGATTGTGCCACCCTCAACAGCTTTAAAGGTCAACTAAAAGAATGGTTGAGAAACACACAGACGTGCAATCACCGCTAAATGCACTTTAGCATAGGGGTATTCTCCTCTTGCACTTTATGTAGCACTTTTATCTTATCTTGTATTGCATTTTACATGTCACTGCTGCTATATTGTACTGCCATGTGGTAAATACTCATGTATGCTGCTCTTGCTCTTTTTGCATATCATGTATTTAATATTTTACAAATGTCATGTTATTATATATTGTACGTCAGGGACTACGGATGGAAATTAGCTCAAAGCTATAATCTGGCATATTTACACTGAAAACATAACCTGTCTAAAGTGTTCATTAATGTGCTTTGTCCCTCTTCAAATAAAACGATTAACTAACTAACTAACTTCATGGTCTGAGATGCTATTGGACACAATAATAAGATCGGAATGGGTTTATCTTTAATAATGGACAAAGAGCAAAACATCCCAAGATAAATATATATACCAACAAAGTTATACTAGGATATGTATACATATATATATACATATATATATGTATAAAAAAATATATATAAATATATATATATAAACATATTTATACATATGTATATATGTATACAAAAAATATATACATATATAAATATATATATCTTTATTTACATATATATATATATGTATACAAAAAATATATATACATATATACATATATATATAAACATATTTATACATATATATATATGTATACAAAAAACCATATATATATATACATATATAAATATTAGGGCTGTCAGCGTTAACGCGTTAATCTATGCGATTAATTTGGCCGCGTTAACGCACTAAAATATTTTAACGCAATTAACGCACGTTTTTTTTTTTTTTTTTTTAAACCGCGGCAGTACGGTTTGACACTGTTTCCGTTTTTAAAACAATCATTTCTCCGCGAAAATAAGGAGCAGAAATCAGTTTAACTCGTGGATGAATCAGTCGGGTTTCCTCCTGCTCTCCTTCCTCCCGTCTCCCCCTCTGATACACAGAGGAACGGAGGGCGACGTGTCGGGTGACGCGGCGCGGAAAGAACGCGACACACGAAACCTTCACCGTGATTGGTCAATCCGTTTGTCTGTCAACATTTCGGGGGGGAAAAAACCCAATGAACACTCAGTAAATCACAAAGGACCTCCCACCTCACAGGTGAGGCTCATTTAGCAGCCTGTCAGTCAGAGAACCAGAGGACACAGCGCGAGGACAATGAGGCTCATTTCAGAGCTGAGATTGTTCTGGAATGTTTGATGTAGAACACGTGGGGGTGTGTCACATGCAAAAGACTTTAAACGGTGAATTTAATTTATTTTGTAAAATGTATAAAATGCCCCCAGCCTCCAGAGGGTTAACGTGACATATTTGAATGTCAGTCAGTCACCAAGGCCACTGGTTCTGCTGCTGTTCAATGTTAAAGATGACAGGACCAATGGGGTCTCAATATACTTCTTTTTTTTTTACTAATCTGATGTTTCACTGAAGAAACAATTTATCATCCACGATATTAAATACCTCGCTGGCACTGTATATGTAGGAGCCTCTTTGAAAACACAGCTCTGTGTGAAGTTTTGTCTTTAAAAAGAATGAACTTTTAACTTTTAATCGCGATTAATCGCGATTATACATATTTATATGTATATATATTTATATATATGTATATTTATATATATATAGAGAGAGATATAGAAAAAAACCTTCACACGGCAAACATTTAGTTTCTTTATGTTGCGTGGATGAGCACCTGTGTGTGTGTGTGTGTATGTGTGTGTGTGTGTGTGTGTGTGTGTGTGTGTGTGTGTGTGTGTGTGAAGTTGATCGATGGCGGTAATAAGAGGAGTTCACCAATGGGGAAAACCAGTGAGAAAGCCAAACACAATCACAAAGTGAGGAGACACACGCTGCACAACGGATTGTTCTTCATGTCACGCCGACCGCCCCGAGGCACAGCGCGCCGCCGCAGGGACACGGTGGGAAGTATGCTTTAAGAAGAAGAAGAAGTCGTTGTGTCAGTGTGTTGTGGACAGATCTGTCCGAGGGATTCCCGAGGCTGAGTTTAGAAAGTTTATGTAATTATATGTTTTATCCGAAACAACTGAAAGCAAAAATAATTCATCTTTTCATTTTTCCTTTCACGTCGTCTCTCCACCGTCTTCGCCGAGTTGAGACTCCGCGGCTCTCCTGGTTGTCGTTTGCTGAGTCGCGGTGACGGAGCGGCGCCCTCAAGCAGCCGGAATGTAAACAAGTCGGCGGAGTTCTTTTGAAGTGACGGGTGGAGGTGCGACGCCGGTGTTTTTTCCGGAGCTCCGCCCCAGAGGTCAAAGGTCACCACACTTTATCACACGGTGCGCAACACCGGGGAGGATTCCATTCATTAGTTTCTTCCTAAATGGAGACTGAAAGACGACCTGCTGACCTCTGACCTTCAGATCTAAACACCTTCACTGAAGCACCTTTGTAATATAGATATGTATTCCTTCTTTCCTTAAATGCTTCCTTTCTTCCTTCCTTTCAATTCCTTCCTTTTCCATCCTTCTTTCCATCCTTCCTTCTTCCATCCTTACCTTTCCTCCCTTCACTTCCTTCTTTCCTTAAATCCTTCCTTCCTTTCCCTTCATTCATTCCATCCTTTCCCTTTCATTCCTTCCCTTCCTTCTTTCCTTAAATGCTTCCTTCCTTTCCCATCATTCCATCCTTCCTTTCCCATCCTTCCTTCATTCCATCCATCCTTCCTTCTTCCCTCCATTCTTCCCTTTCCTTTAATCCTTCCTTCCTTCCTTTCCTTCTCCTTCCTTCATTCTTTCCTTCCATCCTTCCTTCCATCCTTTCTTCCTCTTCCTTCCTTCCAACCTTCCTTCCTTCTTTCTTTCTTCCTCTTCCTTCCTTCCTTTGCCTTCCTTCCTTCTTTCTTTCTTTCCTTCCATCCTTTTTTCAATCCTTCCTTCCTTCTGCAGTGATCAGTTGGGCCCAGTTGAACTCGATATTTCAAGTCGACTCAACACTGTGAAATGAGCTGAATGAACTAAAACCTCAAATAATTTTTTACAGTGTAGACAACAACTCACATCGGGTCTCAGACCGGCGCCGAGCCGACCCCGTGACCCTCTCCGCCGTGGACGGCGTGCAACACGCCGCGCGCCGCATCGCTCCATGCGGCGTCGCACAAGTCGAATGAATTGCAGCCAAAGTGAAGCGAGCCGACAGCTGCTGCTCGGGGAGAGGATCTCGAGCCCCCCCCCCGGGGTCAATTAGGCCCCGAAAAACACACATTCACCGGGAGAGAGGCGCATCTTTTCGACCTCGGGCAAACTCTCAGAACCGGCCCACCGCCGCGGCGCCGCTCCAGTTCAGAGACCTGAGGGGAGGAAACTAAATCTAATTACGCAACGACAATTTCAACCATGTTGGGATTATATTGGGATTTTAAACCGTCTGGATGAGGCAGTAAATCCTGTGTTTTAATCAAATCCTTCAATGTGTATAAAACACATATTTCAAATTGATTGTCGCCGGAGTCGTAATCCTGGAGCGCGCGAGGACCCGGTCCTGACCCGGTCCGGACCCGGAGCAGGACCTCGGAGTACAAAAGGTCTCATTCTGGGTTTTGAGAACCAGGATATTGTCGCATGTAAACACAATATCCAGGTGTAGAGACATCCTGTGATGGGGAAATGATGTTTCTCAGTAAATAATAATAACAATAATTATACAATAAAGGCTCTGGCTTCCAGGTATTCTGATCCAGGTGTATTACATTTAACCAACGTGCAACAACTTGATAGGAATTCCCTTTATTTTATATGATCTGAATCTGAGATATGAAATAATACGTGTGTATGAAATGTCTTCAGTGTACTATCTCTAAAAATGTCATACGTGCTATAATTACGGCCTCCTGTGTGCATATTTTGTTTTTATGTGTCGAGAACAAACCCACTGTGAGTATATCTTACATATATGAATATCTATATCTATGTATGTATTGAGTTGATCATTAATGCCACATTCAAATGTAAATAAATGCGATTAATATTTGTAGTGGAGGCCCAAACTCCCCTTGTTCCTAAAACAGTGGTAACTCGTCTGAGGATACGTCACTTCCGGGTCTCAGCCCCGCTGTGAGCCGTGAGTTGGGTTCAGCAGGATGTGGACAGGTGCTTTCTGCTGCCCCCTGGCGGCCACCGACACACCTGGTGTTCAGCATTCAGGGCTTTGCTAAAGTATGATGACGCCTGTAATCTTCTTTGGGCTTTTCCCATAAACATACAGAAATCAAATAAAAACAGCAATAAAGAAATAAAAAGCAAACAGATCCAAAACATTAATTGAAAAGGTTTATTCATAAAGTGTAGTTAGAAGGTAGGACGTTTGAATTTAGAAAACATTTCAATAACCTCAACTTCAATTACAAAGTGCTCCATCAGTCTGTACAGTGAGCCAGGATTCAATGACAGCTCAATAAAAAGTACAACATGACATATATACTATTAATATATATATATTATAATAATATATATACATACTATATATATATACAGTTTTTCTATATATTTATATGTATTGTTGTTAATATATATATATAGTATTTATATAAAAACAATATATATATATATATTAAAATAGTACATATTAAAATAAACAAAAAAATATATACAAATGGTACATGTACACAATTTATATCTATATATATATTGTTTTAATATATATACACATATTAACACACATATATATATATTAAAACAATTATATATGTATATAGTTTTTTTTAAACACTGTATTTACAAAAAGGGGAAACAGATGTTGACCTTAATTCAAATAAATGTTGCATCATCAAAATATGCAGATGAGTTATTGATTTGCAGGCCATGTGTGTTTTTTTTGAGGTTGTCTTCTGTTATGACTCGATCCATTGAACACAGTATTGATCCGTGTCTCCGGCTCTCTGATGTTTTTGTCGTCCATGTAAAATAGTAGAGTTGTCATTTCGCTATAGCTTGGATTGAACAGTAATCACATTATATCACCAATCATCGTCACACGTGGACGATTCAGCCAATCAGAGAAGAAAAGGACAAAATGCTACAAAAGCCGACGACGCCCTCGTTCGTTTCACAGAACCTTCAAATTCAGAGACGATTGCGAAAACAATCTCAAGAATCAATTTTAAATGTAAAAAAAGAAGAAGAAAAGGGATTAGACGAGACCAACTTCTTTCCAGTGGAAGAACATAATGAGAATATCAAACGTCATGAATCTCTTCAGTGAGAGCTGAGGAGTCGATACCCGTCTCCTCATTGCGTCCTTCATGGGTCTCCATCCCTCCGTGGATACAGAACATGGCACACGTCTCAGGTGTGTGTCTGTGCCATTACAAATATATAAAACAAACACAAACACACACACACAGGAGCAGAAACACAATAGAAGTCCATTGTTGTTCACGATGAAGAACTCGTTGTTTTAATCCGCTGCTGAAAACACCCACAAACCTGCTCCTCCCCTTTGATGTTTGGTAGACGCTACAGTGACCAGCAAATTATAACAATGACCCCTTGAAATAATGAAAGAAAAAGAAGTAAACAAACTGCATATTCTATTTTTATAATTTTGGAGTAACCAATGAATGGCCTCGGGGCCGAGGGTCTTAGGGAGGCTGGGGAAGGATTAGAGTATTAAAGTATTAAAGTAGGAACAGTCTGACTCATTGTTGTTGTTTTTGGTCTTGTTTACATTTTATTCTTCAAAATAAACTATAATTGTTTCGGAACTCAGTTTGGCTGCACAGGTGATCAGGTGACCATGTGACCAGGTGACCATGTGATCAGGCGATCATGTGACCAGTTGACCAGGTGATCATGTGACGGGATGGCTTTTTGGACTTCCTCCGTCAACATGGCGGCAGCAGACTATTTGAGTCAAAGCGTCTCCAGCGGTAACGCCTGATGACGTAACTCCTCCCCCCAGGTCACAAAAACACTCTAAACTTATTAAGAGGAACATCAATGTCCAGGAATACATCATGATTTAAATAAAGCATTAAGTAAACGAGCTCAGCTGTCAGTGTCACGTAAGACTCGTGTTAAGTTTCCTGATTAGGAGATTTAATCGCAGCGAACAAGTGAAGTAGGAGCGCGTGAAGAAGAAGAAGAAGAAGAAGAAGAAGAAACACGACGGCGTGGAACATCGAACCAGAAGAACAATAATCCGGTCGATTCAGACACAATTTAAACAAAACATATTTACACCCACAGGGTCGTCACCAGAGGAAGAGTAGAAACCAGAGACTCGTAGCACTGAAACAACAACAACAACAAACACACAGTTCACAGGGCTTCAGTGAGGAGCTCATGAAGGGAACCAAGGAATCACGGCAACCTTTTTTAGACTCTATTCGTCGGCATAGCAACGCGGCAAACGACCCCGACGCTCCACGCCGTGTTCAACAATCCCTCAGAAGCACGAGGCCCCGAACGCATCCAACGCTCCTCAACGACGAAGAGAACGCCTACGTTGACGAAGAGGTCGGTACGGACGCAGCTCCGTTCATACGACAGACCTCTGAGGACTTTGGGCTCATGTGACCAGGTTGTTGTTGTTGTCTTTTCATCTCACGTGGTTGTGACAAAAGAGTCTGACTGGACAATAAGATTCACCACGAAAGGCTAACTGGATCTGACAGAGAGAGAGAGAGAGAGTGAGAGAGAGCGAGAGAGAGAGATGCAGCCTCTCAACAGGTTGTGAGAGAGAGAGGGGGAGAGAGTGAGAGAGAGAGATGCAGCACCTAAACAGGCTGTAAGAGAGAGAGAGATAAGAGAGAGAGAGAGAGAGATGCAGCCTCTAAACAGGTTGTGAGAGAGAGAGGGGGAGAGAGAGGGCGAGAGAGAGAGATGCAGCCTCTCAACAGGTTGTGAGAGAGAGAGAGAGAGAGATGCAGCCTCTAAACAGGTTGTGAGAGAGAGAGGGGGAGAGAGAGGGCGAGAGAGGGAGAGAGAGAGATGCAGCACCTAAACAGGCTGTAAGAGAGAGAGATAAGAGAGAGAGAGAGAGATGCAGCCTCTAAACAGGTTGTGAGAGAGAGAGGGGGAGAGAGAGGGCGAGAGAGGGAGAGAGAGAGAGATGCAGCCTCTAAACAGGTTGTGAGAGAGAGAGGGGGAGAGAGAGGGAGAGAGAGACAGAGAGAGATGCAGCCTCTAAACAGGTTGTGAGGGAGAGAGGGGAGGAGAGAGAGAGAGGGAGAGAGGGGGAGAGAGAGAGAGATGCAGCCTCTAAACAGGTTGTATGAGAGAGAGCGGGAGAGGGGGAGAGAGGGAGAGAGAGAGAGAGAGAGAGATGCAGCCTCTAAACAGGTTGTGAGAGAGAGAGGGGGAGAGAGAGAGGGCGACAGAGAGAGATGCAGCCTCTAAACAGGTTGTATGAGAGAGGGAGAGGGGGAGAGAGGGAGAGAGAGAGAGATGCAGCCTCTAAACAGGTTGTATGAGAGAGAGAGGGAGAGGGGGAGAGAGGGAGAGAGAGAGAGAGAGATGCAGCCTCTAAAGAGGTTGTATGAGAGAGAGAGGGGCAGAGGGAGAGAGAGAGAGAGACAGAGAGAGATGCAGCCTCTAAACAGGTTGTGTGAGAGAGAGAGAGGAGAGAGAGTGAGAGAGAGAGAGAGATGCAGCCTCTAAACAGCTGCAGGCTGTAACTCGGTGTGCTTGTTGTTTTTTCTCGCTCCGTGTTGACATCATGAACAACAGACTGACGGCCCGACGCCCTTTTCCCCGCCGTCTCGTCACATGACTCACGACCAATCGGACGGCCCGCCAGCGTGTTACCGTGGCGACCTCCAGGAAGACGACTGCAGCCGGCTGAACTCCTCGATCGTGCAGAAAACAAGGAGTCTGGGAAATATGCAGCGAGAATCCATCGAGCTCAAAGCCTGGAAGCTGGACCAATCAGAGAGCAGCATCACATACCCAAACAACAACAACAACAACAACAACAACACAGGCTCAGATGCATCATTGATAAAGTTGTACATGTGTAACCGCTGTATCCTCTACCGCCTGTACTTCATTCAAAGACATTAGAGTTGCGCAATGCGCTGCCTTTTCCTTTCAGCAAGGCACTGGCCTCAGAAGTGAAACTGGTCTCAGGAATATGCCATCTCAAAAAGAGGGATTCAAACTACAACGTAACTTAATGAATTAATGAATTAACTTGTTCAAAAAGTCATTCTGAAAGGCCAAAGAAAAGCCTTTAAACCAACAGCGTGAGACTCCGCCCCCACGGCCATGACACCCGACCACGTGAGGACGACGAGGACGCTCAACTCACACAGCGAAGAGTCAGCGATGAAATCACACACACACACAGGAACACACACACACACACACACACACACAAAGGCCTCTGGGCATTTTCTTATTCCCCGTCTCCAGCGAGTCAGAAGCTTTATACATGAGAGACCAGCTCCATCTCACAAACCTTTTCCTTAGGAAAAATTAGGAAAACTGTGAGACCCCCCCCCCCCATATGGAAACGTGTCAAAGTACAAGTGGACCGGGTCTGCTCCGACGCCGTCTTTTCCCTCGCTCGTGTGATGAGGTCACGGCGTGGTCGCGGCGCGGCGTGGGCGCGGCGTGGGTGCGGCGGGCCACACGGGCAGCGCGTGGGCCTCCGTGTTGAACACGTACTTGTCGAGGTCGAGCAGCGGCGCGTCGTCGGAGAAGAGCAGGTACAGGTACTTCAGCGTCTCGCCCAGGAAGAAGCTCTCCATCTTGTCGCGCGGCCCGGGGTTCACGGGGTCGCGGACGTTGTTGATGGACGTGTAGCCGCCGCCGGGGACCTGTGGGGGGGGGGGGGGGGGAGGCGTTTAGGGTCACGGCGGTTTAAGCTGAATCGCTAATGTTGTGGCACGATCCGGAGCGTGTACTTTAGTGTAGTTGTTGAAGCTGGTCAGGATCTCCCAGCCCCAGTCCCGGTACTTGGGGTCCTTGGTGAACCTGTACATGTAGAACAGACTCTCCACCGTCTCCGGCCGCAGCAGGTTGTGTCTGTCCGCCAGCTGGAGGACAGACGTAAACAAACAACAACAACAAGAGTCAGCTTTACGGCCAATTTTCCATTTGTGGACCATAGAGAAGATCGAAAGTAATGGAAAACATGTAAATACTAGAACGGGCACTCGGTAGAGCGCATACAATCGCATATCACAAGATTGGGCATTGAATTATGAACATGTTGGCATTAGTTGCATGCCAATTGGATAGAAACTGACCGCGCTATGGTAAAAAGAAGATTTTGACCTTTTCATGACCTTGACCTTTGACCCGATCGATCCCAAAATCTAATCAAATGGTCCCCGGATAATAACCAATCATCCCACCAAATTTCATGCGATTCGGTTTAATACTTTTTGAGTTATGCGAGTAACACGCATACAAATAAATACACGGCGATCAAAACATAACCTTCCGCATTTTCAATGCGAAGGTAAACATGACCACATGGGGGATGAGGCCGCGTGGACTCGCCTTGACGTAGACGTCCTGGCCGTCGCTGGCCTGCAGGTTGAAGTGGACGATCTCGGGGCTCAGGCCCGTCTCCATCTGCCTGTTCATCTGGTGACACGTCTCCATCAGCTGCACGGCCAGGTCCATGTGGTCCCCGGGGAGGCCGTTGTGGGCCCCCAGGGCCAAGGTGCCGGGCAGGAAGCACACCAGGTGGTCCTGGGTGGAGGGAGAGAGAGAGAGAGAGAGAGAGAGCAATGCACACAGGTTTGTCCATCACGTGGTATTTAAAAAACACATTTATTTAAAACACAGAAGTCCTGGGTCGATAATATACAACAGCGCAAAAGTATTGAGGTAGATTTGCGTAATAAAGACATAAAAAAAGTAGCTTCTTTTTTCTTTCTTCCAGCAGCTCTGGGAACAGTCGGGGCGTCGTGCGTCTCTTTGCACACCGCCCCTCGGCGAGCACGCCTACCATCTTGGGGTTGAAGCGGCTGTGGGACAACTCGCCCACGAAGGTCAGCTTGCCGGAGCCCGTCTGCCTCACCAGGTGTTTCTTCACTCCCTCCACAGCCTGGAGGTAGTCCTCCAACAGGCTGACCGGACACAGGAGAACAGTCATTATGACATCAGACATTATGATATCAGACATTTATGACATCAGTCAGTATGTTATTAGTCAGTATGTTATTAGTCTGTCTCTATTCATTAACTCATTATCCCAATTCTAAAAACAAGACTTTTTTTCCTGTTGTTTACTAAATCACAAGACGGCAAACTAAATATACACATATTCTACTTAAAGTGGGTTCATACACATGTTGACCAATAGATTTCCAGGATTTTAAACAAAATTTCCATGACCAAAGTCTCAGTGTATCCACGAATATACACACCTTGAATGACAATAGTTTGATTAAAAAGAATAAATGTGTATATAAATGTTTATTCTTTTTAATCAAACTGCGTAAATTAACATACGAATAGAAAAAAATGTCCAAAACTTGTGGAATTTAAATGTTTTTTAAGGACTTTTCCAGGCCTGGAAATAATCATTTTCCATGACCCTCTGAACCCTGCATGCTGTGATGTCACTCTCTTCCCAGAATGCGTCTCGAGACATTGCGTCCATCTTAAAATCCTGTTGTTTTTCTCCCACAATCCACAGAACATCGACAAAGCGGGCTCACTCGTCTTCGGTCTTGCCCCCCTGGAGCCACTGCTTGAGCAGGTACTCGTAGTAGCTGTCGGCCCGGGCCCCCAGGGTGTAGACCCCCTTGTGGGTGAACTGGCCGGTGTTGGTGTTGATGAACATGGGCACCAGGCCGTCATGTTTGCCCGGCAGCTTGTGGACCAGCCTCATGACCTCGTTCACAACCTCCTGGTGAGGGGGGAGAGAGAGAGAGAGAGGGAGAGAGAGAGAGAGAGAGAGAGAGAGAGAGAGAGAGAGAGAGAGAGAGACCATTAGATTATTACCCAGAAGCCTCACTTCACATATTGAAAAATACTCCAATTTATCAGTGGGGAATTATTATTAATTTCACACTTAGATGAAATTAGGCTCATCAAAAGCTACTGGTGGAGGTTAGATACAAAATACTCAAAAGTAGGTGGAGCTTAAAAGCTTCAGGGACAACCTCCGCTCCACAAACTGGCAACCTGATGGATTTAGAGCCAATCAGAGCTCATGCTCGTCCATCTGCAGCCCTGACCTGGTACTGCGGGTCCTGAGTGAGGCGGCTCAGCTCTCGGAATTCCAGCTGGATGCTGGTGACCTCGGCCAGCGTGCTGTCCGACGTCCACCGGGGGGGGTGGGCGATTCCATTTCCGATGTTGACGTCTGAAAACGGGATCTTTGAGGGGGTCTTGAACGCCGGCATCAACCGAGAGCCCAGATCTTTCTTCAGGTGGAGAGAGGAAACGGAGAAAGTCATTTTCACCCCTCCCATAATTCTGACTTATAAGACATGAATATTATTGCATCATTACATCTGAAGTCACCCGTTCACTTGGAGACTGTGAATCGCGATTATATAGTTGCCGATAAAGCTACACGAAAGGGCAAAGGGCAAAACTGCCTGTCATAAATAGAATATTGCCCCTGATGTCACTAGAGGGGCAAAAAAAGCCCCCAGAATTATGATAATTTAAGTGTTTTGTTTTTATTCTTTGTTGTGTGTATTGCCTGTACTAGCTAGGTACGCACAAAAAATCAATAAATATCATTTTTAATTATAAAAAAACAAAGAAATAATTTATAATTGTTAATAGATGTTTAAAAAAGTTAATAATAAATAACCACAAATAAATAAGAATAAAATTGAATATGATTATCTGATTTACGTTTGTTTTTTGTTAAAAAAATCTCAGAAAACACTTTAAATCTGTAGACTCCTGCCTAATAGCCTAATTATTGCCTAATAGCCTAATTATTGCCTAATAGTCTTATTATTGCCATTTTTTATGACAATTGCTCATATACAGTAAGACTAAAAGAAGTATATTTATTATTTTTAACAAAAGGTTAAATGTTATTTAACAAGTTTAAAAAAGTGCCCCCATTTATTTTTAAATGCCCCTGGATGAAGTCAGTGGGGCAAAAATTAGCCCCCAGAATATAATATGTAAATTTCCCACCCTGGGATTTGTTGAAGAACTCAAACCCAGGACAGACGAGCCGGACTCACAGCTTTGTCCAGGAACAGCCGGTCCCCCGTCAGGTGGAAGGTGCTCAGCAGGCCGCCGAGGACCCGGATGGTGGTCTCGAACAGATTCACGTCCACGTTCCTGTCGAACGAGAGATGCTTCTCCACCCAGTCCCTCGCTTCGGAGAACTCTACGTGGAGAGAGATGGAGGACGAGAGAGGGACGGAGAGACGGAGGGGAACGAATAATTACGCTTGAGGAGAGTTTAACACGTAAGAAACGTAAGAGACGGCAGCCAACCGAGATTCTTTAAAGAATCTTCTTTAAAGAATCTTTTTCAAGGATCTTCTTTAAAGAATCTTTTTTTAAAGAACCTTTTTTAAAGAATCTTCTTTAAAGAATCTTTTTTAAAGAATCTTTTGTAAATAATCTTCTTTAAAGAATCTTTTTTTAAAGAACCTTTTTTAAAGAATCTTCTTTTAAAGAATCTTCTTTAAAGAACTTTCTTTAAAGAATCTTAGACATTAAAAAGAGATAATGCATCTTCAGGGTTCAGACACATATTGACCAATGAGTGTCCAGAACTTTTCCAGGACTTTAAACCGAATATTCATGACCAAACATTTTGTGAAATCGGTGTATACATGAAAAAGTGAGAAATTGTCGTATTTAAACCAACAATGATAATTCCAAAGCATACAGTAAATAACCTTAAATGACAACAAATGAATGAGAGACAATAGTTTAGATTAAAAGAATAAACATTTGTCTTTTCAGTTACGGTGCGTTCACTTGCGGCGCAAAAAATCTGCCAGTATGAAAGAGAGTACGCCCGTTTATATTTTAAACGTCATTCTTTTAAAAGTAAATGTAAATGCACAATATGATTATAACTCATTTACACGACTTTTCCAAAACTCTGGTGATTTTTATTTTTTCTGGGACTTTTCCAGGCCTGGAAAGAACTATTTACAAATCCTTGACTTTTCCAGGTTTTCCATGACCGTACGGACCCTGATTGTTCTTTCTTTTGTCAAAACCTGGAGCCCACATGACCCACAATGCACCTGTTAGTGTATTGGCTCATGTGGCCTCAAGCAGAGATAAAGAGAGGGCTTCATACAAGTGGTAACATCAGTTTTTATGACCTCCACCCCCCAAAGGCTTCAAACAAACTCTCCCATCGGTCGTGTATTTTGGTATTTTGAGCATATCAAATGCCACGGAGCCCCAAGAGAGAGCGAATACCTTCTTTTAGGCCCAAAATCCACATCGTGTCCAAAGAGTCAACGATCGTTAAACCCAGTCCGAACCATTCCCCGAAGGACCTGGAGATGGGCTTGAGCTCGTCGTGGCCCCAGGCGTAGGCCTTGTAGCCTTTCCAGGCGTGCCTGAAGGCGTCACACACGGCCTGCAGGCGGTCCGCGGTTCCACTTGAAACTACAAAAAGACAAAAAAGGAAGGAATAAGAAATGAAGGCGTGCTCCCTCAAGGTCCGATTCCTCTCGGACGCTCTCGCGACGCGTCTCGTTTTCAGATGTTTCTTGTCTCCCAGTAGAAGGAATGTTCTGATGCTTTGAGCACAGCAGGGGGGCAGAAATATTTATAAAACTGTAAAAAAAAAAAAAAAAAAAAGGGGAAACAACAGAAGAGCTGCGCTTTGAACAGCGTGCGAGGTCAAAGAATTTGCTAGAGGGGACAACTTTTGTCAGTGGGACTCAAATAGTAAGAAAAGTTTTCTCATTATCAGAAAGTAGAGAAAGAGAGACCCAGTGATACGAGGATGTAGACCAAACAATATTACAATACAGTCGTATGGTTTCTCTTTTTTTTTTTTCCTCTTCACAAAGTGGAAATCTTTTTTGGGACTAAAATTAACATTTTAGAGACTTTTAAATTCATAGATTTTTGGGATTATTCAACAAACTGATGGATAATCATTTGTAGAAGACTAAACACTTTAACTTCTCATGTTCCCTTTCATCACAAATCTTTAAAGCCCAACATTTGAGCTGCGTACAGACCTTCCGGCGACACCGCGTCGGCCGGGGGAGCCGCTGCTTCGTTCCCATTGGCCGAGGGCGGTGGCTCTGTTGCCGTGTCGGCTTCGATCAACGCTCCCCTCCAGCTGCGAGACCAAAAGTAACAATAAAAAAAAAAAGCCGTATTAGAAACTGCTTCTCTGATTTATATTATAACGCGCCATGTCGTCACAATGTAGCCGAGTGAAGCAATACACCCCTCGGTGTGCGGCTGTATTTTACAAGAAAGCCATCGTCAGGACATAGTTGGAGGTGAGGGAAGCTTGCTATTCTCTTCTCTGGGGGGGGCGATCGCCAATATGAGTGCAGAGGATGTTCAGAACAAGGAGACATGTCTCAAACTGCTTTTCCCAGTCAATAGAACATCAACGGGGGAATCTGTTGCTTCAATTGACAACATTTAGTCAACATCCAGGGTTCATACACATGTTGACTGATGGATTTCCAGGACTTTTCCATGACTATAAACCAAATGTCCATGACCAAACTGAAATCTCGGTATAAATATGAACAATTTAGAACATTTTGCGTCTTGAGAGCGTACGCCGGCTTATATTTTGAGCGTCTTTCTTTAAAAAACATATTCATTATTTTTAAACTCCGCGTGAATGAACATGTGATGATAACAAATTTCCATGACTTTTCCAAAACTTTTATGATTTATGTTTTTTCCATGACTTTTCCAGGTCTGGAAATTACCATTTTAAAATTCCATGACTTTTCCAGGTTTTCCATGACTGTACGAACCCTGCTAATAGATTTCTAAACCAAATTTCCATGAGCAAACATTTTGTGAAATCTCATTGTGGATTATCACTGAGCTACTGTTGCTATGGCTACCAAACGTTTCAGGTACGGTGCGTTCAAAAGAAAGAGTATGAGAGCGTATGCCGGCCAGTTTTGAGTATCTTTCTTTTTAAAAACACATTTATAATTTAAAAATCAGCGTAAATGAACATGTGAATATAACATATTTTCCAGGACTTTTCCAAAACTTTGTGATCGAATTTTTTTTATAAGACTTTTCCAGGCCTGGAAAAAACCATTTTAAAAATGCCATGACTTTTCCAGGATTTCCATGACGGTATGAACCCTGAACATTGATCGGTCAGCCACGTAAAGGCTGTCAAAAAAACCACCAAAAAACTAACTATTACCTGACAATCTTCTTTTCTTTGTCCTCCTCTTCCCCCCCGTCTCCTTCTTCTCGAACAACCTGTTGCACTTTCTTCTCCCCGCCGGCTGCGTCTGAAATGTTTCCATCTTTCCGCAGGCTCGGCGGACCTCTCTTGATCGGGAAAGTCTTAATCTGCGGATAAATAAAATAAGAATAGAGTCTAAATATGTAGTGCAAATAGAGAAAAACAGGGAACTTTTACATAGACTGTTCCAGACCTATAGGACCAGCAATAAGGACATTAAGTAATTATGGAAGTGCTAAGAGAATAGAGCAAAGTGTGTAACAAGTACAGCTGTTTTTAATGATTTTAATGACGTAAGTAATTAACATCAAGCAACAATCTTGGGGCGACTTCAGCACGAATACTTCATCGATGATGTTGACTGGTGTAATAAATAAATAAATACAAACACCTTAGTGGGAGGTTTGGGGAAAATGGGGACGTTTGGTCCTCGGGGCTCCACCTCAGCACCCGCACCCACATCTGGCTCCACCACGGCGCCTGCATCTGGATCCACAGCTGGCGGCACGTGAGGCCCCGCCGCAGGAGGCGGAGCTCTACCTGCAGCTTGATCCAATCTGGACCGGACGTCTAGAGGGAGGTCCTTCAGGTCTCGGTCGTTCGGCTCCAGCCAGTCGTCCCTGTCGGACCACCCTGAACACACAGCGGGCAGAAGACAACGAGTCAGGGTTCACACACATGCTGACCAATGGGTGTCCAGGACTTCAAACCAAATTTACATGACCAAACATTTGGTGAAATCTCGGTGCAGACATGAAAAAGTGAGAAAACGTTGTATTTAAATTAACAATGAGAATTCCAAAGCATACAGTTTATAACGTTAAATGACTCAAATGAATGAGAGACAATAGTTTAGATTAAAAGAATAAACATTTGTCTTTTCAGTGAAGGTGCATTCGATTGCAGCGCGGAAAAATGTGCGAGTATGAAAGAGTGTATGCCGGCTTTTTTTCTTTTAAAAGCATATTAATTATTTAAAACTCAGTGTGAATGCACATATGAATAGAACACATTTCCAGGACTTTTCCAAAACTTTAGGAACGATATCGCCCCCCAGGACTTTTCTAGGCCTGAAAAAAAAAAAAAAAAATTCCATGACTTTTCCGGGTTTTCCATGACCGTAGGAACCCTGTAAACTAGTATTATATAGCCGTCAGAATATGAGTCATCTAGAAAATACATGTAAACAAAACAAAAAAAACTTAACTCCACCACCAAAAAACTATGTGGTGGGAAAATAAAATAAAGACAAGAAAAGAAAAAAAAAGAAAGAGTAAAAGCAAGATTTCACAAACAAGCAAAACAAAACTAATCTAAACAACAAAGACCAACTATTGGAGCGTGTTGTGTGGCCTTGAAGCAATTCACTGAAATGCACCCACCCCCCCCCCTCCCCCTAACACAATCCACTGCCACGCTCCTTGTGTGCGTGTGCGAGCGCGGCGTTGTTTACCTCTCCACTGCGCTGTGACGCCGGGGTAGGAGAGCAGTCCGAAGACGAGCAGCAGCGCCAGCAGCAGCAGGACGAGGCTCCGCTGCAGCCGAGACAGCCGCTTCCATTTCTGCAGGCGGAGAAGAGAATCGCAGAGTAAACACACTGAGGCAGAATCTAAAAAAACTCCACAGGCTCTTAAAATATATTACAAATCTGTTTATGGCCCTTTTGAATATAGCAAAGAGGGCGTGGCTCACCCTGGGTACACTCCGCATGTCTCTCCACCTGATGCATTAAGATGCAGAGAGAGGGTCTCTCGGGGGGGGGGGGGGGCTACCACGCTCCTACCTGCTCCAATTAACACCGGTGCAACGCCATGAAACTATTGAGCCATCGTCAACACGCTTTGCCTCTCGGGACGTTTCGCTGTGCTTCACCATGACAGCGTCAACACACGCGGTTCAGTCCCACGCTGCACACGAGGTCGCCGTGAGAACGCCGTGTTGTCCGTCGGCCTCTCGATTCTTATATTTGGACAGGAGGCGTACACTGCCTTACCGTCTGTTTTCACTACATGACCACGACTTCAGCATCAGAGACATAAACTCATGTTTAGAATGTCTACTGAGGAAATAAATCATTTTCTCATAGATTTCTACCCAAAATGACATGTTTTTTTTCTTATTACTCACACCTGCTCGTGAACAACGGAGGTAGTTTTATTGTGAGCGCGGTTATGAATAAAAACTAAAAAAAAACAGTGAACAAAGCACCCTCTGAGGAAGGAGCAGCAGACTAAAGTACGAGGCGTGAAATGAAAAGTGCAACACAGCAACCAAGCGCGGAATATCATTTAACATCACTGGTTGCATCATATCAGGCTATTAAGTGGCTATATTTAATTTACAAGAGGGCAACATCAACATAAAGCTTCTTGATTTCTACGGCACATCCCCATCTGGTTACCTGCACATTGAAAATGCGGAAGGTTATGTTTTGATCGCCGTGTATTTATTTATGTGTATGCGTGTTACTCGCATAACTCAAAAAGTATTCAACCGAATCGCATGAAATTTGGTGGGATGATTGGTTATTATCCGGGGACCATTTGATTAGATTTTGGGATCGATCGGGTCAAAGGTCAAGGTCAAGAAAAGGTCAAAAATATCCAATTGGCATGCAACTAATGCCAAAATGTTCATAATTCAATGCCCAATCTTGTGATATGCGAAGGTATGCGCTCTACCGAGTGCCCGTTCTAGTTATACGATTGATTAATAGTTTCTAAATATCTCCTATCCCTAAACCTACAGTCTGAATTCTTCACACGAGTTGAACACGAGCTCGTTGTATTGCATCAGACACGGGGCTCTATGGCGCCTCCGCCTCGAGCCCTGATCTGCACACCGCACCGCGGCGCCACTCACCCTCCAGCACGACTGCCTCCGGTGTTTGCCGTTGTTGTACGCGTGACTGCGGGAGTCACCGAGCGTCAGAGAGATGAAGTCATTTCTGGAGGGCGGATACATCCTCTGATCCAGGCGGACGCACTCCGCTCATAGACGCTGCTTTCAGAGACGGACATGGAAACAGTTAGCCGAACCACGACTACTTCCCCAATTAATAAAATATGAAACATTAGCTGTGAAAGTAGGAGCCACCATGGCATCGTGCTGAAAATAAATAAATAGCAACGTTTCCACACATTTAATGTCACTTTGGTCGGCTTTGAGACGCTGTGGATGTGTTAACTTTGAGGTGTTGGGATTTTATGGAAGTGGGTCCTAAAATGCGTTTAAAGGCCATGCATTTCATTATTATAAAGTGGAGTAACCAATTGGATGAGGCCCAGCAAGAGGACCACAGAAAAGGATGGAATGTGTAATGTAGAGATCAAAAGGTGGGAATGATTTAATTAAATTCAGGTAACAAATTAAAACTTGCGTGCACAAGTGAGTAAGCATCGTGGCATCAATAAATATATATATATAATATATATACACACACACATCCAGACTACATTTAAGGAGACCCAGCTAAATATATATATATATATATATATACACACACACACACACATCCAGACTACATTTAAGGAGACCCAACTAAATATATATATATATATATATATATACACACACACACACACACATCCAGACTACATTTAAGGAGACCCAACTAAATATATAAATATAGAGCTATGGAACAGCCATATATACATATATATATACACACACACATATATATATATATATACTTAAGAAGATAACAGATTCCCCCCCAAAAAATCTCACCACATTAATTGTAATTTTCTTCAAGGAAAATTAGAACAATGACGTAAACATTATCCCCTCTAATAACGATATACATGATGTACAATAAAGCAAGGCTGGCTGTTGACTGTGCATCGGGCTATTTGTAATGCAACAACACATGAATACATATTTATGTTGAGTCATTTATTTTACTTTGCAAATTCTGCATATATAATATGTCTATCATCCCACTGTGGAGATACTTAGAGCGATATGAATCAACAGCACCATCAGCACCATGGACAGCTTATACATATGTATGGCACGAGACAAACGTCTCGACTTGTAATTGCTTGTTAGCGGGAAACAGCTGACGACAACAACAACAACAACAACAACAACAACGCCCTGTTTAAGGCCTCACCTCGCGAGCTCACCTGAGTCTTTCCGAGAAGGCGCGAGCTCAGACAACAGGTGAAGCGGCTTTAAAGCAAGATGCTAAATGGAGAATAAGTCAGACTAAATTACAGCCGACAGTATAATTATTTTAAGCACGTTATTTAAGAAAAGAAAGATAGTTGCTGTAATGTTACACGAAATTACACGTTAGCTTACATTAGTTAGTTAAGGCTAGTCAAGAACAGCCACGAGCTATTTCAGCCAAGTTAGCTAATGTACTACCTTATTTGGTGAACGTATTACCTTAGACCCCCCCACACACACACACACACACACACACACAAACACACGTCACTGAGTTGACCCCTCACCTTTGTGCCCGGTCGGTTACGCTGTTATCCTGTTAGCTGTCGGCTAGCTACAAGAGGCTAGCTTGTAGTTGTGGGTTTTCCCGGCGTTGTTGTCCTGAATGGAAAGTGAAACTGTTCGTCGGAGAGGAGGAAGCAACATGAAACACAACGGTCCGTCCGACTGTCACGCGCGGCAACCGGCTGCCACGCGAGATGTCACGAACAAATGAAAGTGGGGGGAAGCATGGCTGAAGTTAGCAAGCGGAGACAGACGCGGAAGAAGATTTGACAAGTGAAGACGCGTCGCGTCACGTGACGTAACGTGACGCGCCGGCTCAAGCGTTAACCCGTAACAACCCAAATTGACCGGTGTTACGGTGGAACAGGCGACCCTGTTAACTGGTGACTTTTGAGCCGAACGCGTCCATTGTTGTCGTAGTTACGACGGCCGTTTGAAAAATAGGATAGAGAACACGTATAGCTGTCTTCATTAATGCCTGCTTGGTTTATTTTGTAATACAGTGTCAAACGCTATGCATAATAATATGTCCGATACCAATTAAACGGCATTCAAGAGGGCAGCTACGTATTATCTTCCTGTTTTCAACTACAGCAACAATTCAATTCAATTCAGTTTATTTGTATAGCCCAATTTCACAAATTACAAATTTGTCTCGGAGTGCTTTACAATCTGTACACATCCCTGCCCCAAAACCTCACATCGGACCAGGAAATACTCCCAAATAACCCTTCAGGGGGAAAAAAAAGGGAAGAAACCTGCAGGAGAGCAACAGAGGACAGATGCAATAGATGTAATGTGTACAGAAGGACAGATTTAGAGTTTAAATACATTCACTGAATATGACAGTGTATGAATAGTTCATAGTAGGCATATTCCACGATGGAGACCTCCACGATCCATCAGGCAGATGGCGGTGGGGAGGAGGAGTGGGCGGAGTCTCAACAGTGGGCGGAGTCTCAACAGGACAGTGGCGCAGTCAGGAGCAGGAACTCCACGACCCAGACCTCAATGATCCATCAGGCAGATAGGATCTATGCCGTCTCATAGGGTCCGATGACCCCATGAGACGTGAAGTCAAAAGGACTCCGGGGAGAAAGCAGAGTTAGTAACGTGTGATTGAGAGATGAAAATTCATCCTTAAGGAGAGAAAAAGAGGAGATAGGTACTCAGTGCATCCTAAAACGTCCCCCGGCAGCTATAAGCCTATAGCAGCATATCAAGGGGCTGGACCAGGGCAAACCTGATTCAGCCCTAACTATAAGCTCTGTCAAAGAGGAAGGTCTTAAGTCTACTCTTAAACGAGGTGACTGTGTCTGCCTCCCGGACTGAAATTGGAAGCTGGTTCCATAAAGAGGAGCTTGATAACTAAAGGCTCTGGCTCCCATTCTACTTTTTAAGACTCTAGGAACTACAAGTAGTCCCGCATTTAGTGAGCGTAGCTCTCTAGTGGGGCAATATGGTACGACAAGCTCCTTAAGATATGATGGAGCATCACCAATCAAGGCTTTGTAGGTTAAGAGAAGAATTTTAAAAGTGATTCTTGATTTTACTGGGAGCCAGTGCAGAGCAGCTAGTGCAGGAGTGATGTGATCTCTTTTCTTAGTTTTAGTGAGAACACGAGCTGCAGCATTCTGGATCAACTGGAGGGACCTAAGAGATTTATTAGAGCAGCCTGATAATAAGGAGTTGCAGTAATCCAGTCTCGAAAAATGAGCAGCGTGAACCAATTTTTCTGCATCTTTTTGAGACAAGATGTGCCTGATTTTTGAAATATTACATAGATGAAAGAATGCAGTCCTTGAGATTTGCTTTACGTGGGAGTTAAAGGACAAGTCCCGATCAAAGATAACGCCAAGATTCTTTACAGTGGTGTTGGATGCTAGGGCAATGCCGTCTACAGAAACCACATCACCAGATAATTGATCAACGGACGCATTGGGTTGAAAGTCACCCGTTAACACGGTCGCTTCTTAAACCGTAACACCGGCTGAGATATTTTTGGTATGGCAGGTCATTTTATTTATTCCGAGCTGTTCTTAATTTCAGATTATACTTTACATGGCGAGTCCCATTTGAACCTATGTACATATTAATATAATTGTACAATATTTAAATAGTCTATATTTTACCAAGAAAAATAGGACCCATAATCCTTTCCTCAACCATTCCGATGAACTAGTTACAGTTGAGCTTGATACAACCAATGTAAATAAATACATGAACATACCAAATTAATTATTCGTTTACCTATGATCAATAATTATGGAAGAATGGTTGTTTTTATTCCCAACCTCTGCATAGCAGAAATACTATTCTCATGGTTCCCTGACTGCATCATATTTACTTTGGTGCTCCTTTTAAATATGTTCATCTATGACCAACAGCAGGTCGATATTTGTACTTATCCTATTTATCATACAGCTATTTGGATTATTTGCTCCTGTGAAATTCAAGATTTGATAAACTGTTTATGCAAAAACATTAAACAATCTTAGTGTCCACTCTGCTGTATTATCTCGTTCTAAAGTGTTTCCCTGAGGTCTGACATATGTTTTGCTAAGAAATACTAAATGTGATTAATAAAGAAAGCTCCTCTGACCAGTTGGACCTGTGCACTCCTGACCTCTTGTGGAGTCCATTTGTCTCAAATTATATTAAATTCAAATGCAGTTTGGTGGAACATGGCTAAAGCACATCATACTCATCATTATATTTACATTTACAACCGTTGGAATGGAATATTGCCTCAAGACCCTCCTAATGTTCTTTTATTATTTTGCTAATTTTATTACACAATTAATTCTTCAACAAATGATCTCACAAATAAGCTACACATTTATAATGACAATGGACAAAAGATTATTTAAATGAGTATTTCCAAAATATTTTCATAGAACACATCTTCTATAAAGTCATTTTTCTAAATATTCTTTTCTAAAGAACGCGTAGTGGGAAAAGATGTATTGTTGTAATATATTCCCATCATTGAATACAAAAGCATCCTAATGTCATTTTATTAAATACACATGCTGTTGGATGTCAATATTTAGTCTTAAAATAAAACTCCTGTTGGTGTTTGTGGAATATATTGAGATGTTTGGCATGATTGGGCCATAATTTAATTTTAAAACTTTGATTTATGAAAATCATTGCAAAAATAATTCTGATTAAAAACACAGTCGATATTTGGTTATGTATTTTTATTTTTTTATTCAGCTGACAATTCTTTGAATGAGCTGATCACACAAGACTGATGTCCAGCATGTCATTTTAGATAGTTACAAAAAAAATTATACTTTGTACAAAAAACAAGTAAAAGATAACAATGATCAGTCTCAGCCAGCCAAGGCTATCATATGGAATGATATGACAAATCTAAATTTAAAAAAAGAAGAACAAAACATGTAATATTACACACCGGGCCAGAATTGCTAATCCTAAAAAAAATGCTTCAATGTTAATCCAATTAGTCTGATAAGAGATTAAGAATAAGATCAAAAGGTGAAACTTGCAGGCCACAGCTGAGAATTTGGTATAATCATGCATCCCTGAGATCCAGTGCACCTCTTATTACTTACTGCTGACCAACCCTGGGACACACACACACACACACACACACAGGATTCTGCTGAGAGGCTACAAGGCGAGCTGCTTTTCTCTCGACCCAAGCACTTCTCGGATTGAACGAAGCAGAAATTCAGGCCGACGGCCATAACTCAATGCTAAGTGGATGGTAATCGGCACTCCCAACCCCCCCTCACGATGGGGGCCATTGAAGCTCTGCAGGGCCACACAGGGTGCTACTCATGCACTTACTCGACAGCCACCCCTCTGCACTTTACAGAACAGTGAACACAGTTAACGTTATTGGAGGATATAGACGTCGACTCTGGCTGCTCAGCTTCAGTCCTTGGTTCACATTTCTATTGTTAAGAATGAGTAAATAATGTAAAACCTGTGAGGCAGCTGTGCAGAGCAGAATGAAATCTAATTAAAATGCGGAAAACGTTGTACAGCGTCAGCACGACACGTGTAAACCATGCAGCAACGATTACATCAGAGACCTGCAGGGGAACGAGGGTGAAGAGTGGCTCGATAAAGGTTTAACACTTCATTTTACAGGACATTGTGTTCATGACACTTCTTGTTTTGAAAGGCATCCTTCTCGTCCCATTTTTCACCGATATCAGTGATTTCATCGCATTCTTTGTCCAATAAGATGAATCTCTTTGTATACTTCCATGGATGGATGTTGAAACTCATTGATTTCATTGTGTGGGTTGTCTTATTGTATCATTATGTATGTGATGATATATATATATATATATATATAAATATATATATATATTTATTTATATATATATATAAATAAATAAATATATATATATACATATAGTGGAGACATATATATTATATAATGAGTTGAGTTTTATGACTTGTCAAATATTCCTTTTAAAAATGTTAATTATCGGTTTAACCATGTACTGGCTCTGTGGCAATCTGAGATTCTTGGAGGAAGAGTGCCTTAGAAATAGAATAAATTATTATTATTTATTATTAATGTGATATATAATGTAGCCCTAATGAAGATCAACAACCTCAACGTCCTTTATTTATAATTTAAAAAAGGATACGGCTGGTGTTTTTGTCAAAGAATCATTAAACCAACAATGAGTTAGTCTCTCATTGCTTGTAAACTGAACATCTTTAAATACAGCTCGGGGTATAAAGCCTCGTTTTTTAAATGGCCACTATACAAATATTAACAGACTCATATTAAACAGAAAGGGGACTTTGGGGACTATTTTGAGTATTTTCCACCAGCAGGGTGGTGTGTGTGTGTGTGTGTCTATATGTTGAGTCTAAAGAGCTGTATGAGTGTGTGTTCATGGGCATAAATAGTGTGGCTCACCGTGTGTTTATAACTCAGAGGGAACACGTGTATCAAGTTGGTAGATTCATTCAGTGTTGCTTTTGGTCTTTTAATGTTAGTCTTGTTTTAATGCTAAACTACAAAATAAAAAAACAGCAGCTCCAGCGCCCGTGTGTTTATCATTAATGTGTCATACCTGAGACGTAAGAAAAAAAGTTACATGAACATGTAAAAAACAATAAAGCGTGTGTTATCAAAATGAGGATGTTTGGCGTTGACTGTCCTCTTCTGTGGCATTTTGGGCGGCATAGAATTGGTCTTTTTAAAATAAACGTGATCAGCACCTAGAAATGACACATCTGAGGTCACATGACCTTACAACCGGCCAATGGGATCACAGTAGCTGCGTCCGTATGCAGAACACATTGTTAAGAGGTCAGATTGGATATATATATATATACATATATATATATCTATACATTATAGATATATATATATACACATATATATATATATGTATTTATATATATATGTATTTATATATACATATATATATATATATAAATATATACATACAGTATATATATAAATATATACAGACTCACATATATATATATATACATACATATTTATATACACACATACATATGTGTATATATATATACACACATACATATATATACACACATATATAGATATATAGATATATATAAATATATATATATATATATAAATGTACACACACACATATACACTGTGAGCAGGCTGTGACTGAAGCCCAAAATACATAACTCACATAAATCAAAACACAGAAGAAAAAAAAACATTGGATATTAAAGGATAGAAAAACCAAAAAAGACATACATTTTAAATTATTCAATACATGATAAAAACGTCTCTGTAAACAAAATTGACTTCTCCGTGAAATACAACAAAAAAAGCCTCGGGGAGACGCTTCGTGTCCTCTCAAATTCATGAATATCGGAGTCACTCAACTTGAGAGATCAAATCCTCCCCAAAACCAGAGGGACATCTTCTGAAATGGGGATGAGCTGTGGTCAGCGGTCCTCTGGGTGTCCCATCACGTGAACAGAGGTGTGTGTGTGTGTGTGTGAGTCCTGGCATGGCACCGCTTGTGTAGCACCTCTAGCTGAAACACACGGGGCCGACGTTGAAGCCGAACTGGTGTGTGACGTTGGCTCCGCCCATCAGAGCCACGTCTCTCAGGGGGAGCAGGTCCAGGTCCTCGAACTCAAAGACGGACTCCCGGGGTCCAGAGGGGGTCTCCTCTCCAGGCTGACAGACAAGGACACAAATGCATCATTATGGGGGGGGGGGCATTCAAAATGCAAGGAATCATCACTTTTTTAAAGTTTGGGGTCAACCAGACACTTTGGTGTTTTCCATGATCACTCACACTTTTATTGATCAAATAAATTGCAAAATGAATATAAAATATAGTCAAGACATTGACGGGGTTATAAATAATGATTATTATTGGAAATATTAATGTTGTTCCTCTTGTGGCTCAAAGGAAGGCCAGTTTTATAGCTTCTCTCAGCAGCATAACTGTTTTCAGCTGCGCTCACATAAAAAGGGTTTAAAGGGTTTTCTACCCCTCCGTTAGTCTTCTAAGGAGATAACACAATGTACCACTAGAACACTGGAGATGGGCCTCTACACACCTCTGTAGAGACTTCATTAAACACCAGAGAATAGTCATCTACACATTAACTATGTAGAGAGAGTATTTATGATTCATTTTATGTTATCTTCATTGAAAAAACAGTGCTTTACTTTCAAATCCTCCTTTGAGCTTTCCAGGTTCTACAGCAGGTTCAAGGGGGCGTTGAGTTCTTCCATCCAACAACAACAAAAAACTACTCACAGACAATAAGAACTACGAAATCGGACTTTTTGTGCATTTGACGTACCACGCAGTCTTTAAGCGCCCCGAGGTAACTCTGCTTCCTCGAGTCGGTGAGGAACTTGACGTCCCGGTCAGTCTGGCCCAGCCGGTGTCCCGGGTGGCAGGAGAAGGTCATATTCTGGACGGCGGTGTGGCTGTGCAGCCTCAGGAAACGCATCTGGACCACATTCGCACCCGGGTAGTAAAACTGGTGCGATAGGAACAAGAAGTTAACGCAGTAAACAACGTCAGCAGTTTGAAAAACTAAGAAACAAAGAAAATTAATGGAAAAAATAACATTTATTAAACCAGAAAGATAAAGCACGCCTACTACGAACTATTCAGACATTCTATCATATTCATTGAATGTGTTGATATACACTACCGTTCAAAAGTTTGGGGTCATCCAGACAATTTCGTGTCTTCCATGAAAACTCACTTTTATTTATCAAATGAATTGAAAATTGAATCGAAAATATAGTCAAGACATTGACAAGGTTAGAAATAATGATTAATATTTGAAGTATTAATTTTGTTCTTCAAACTTCAAGCTCAAAGGAAGGCCAGTTGTATAGCTTATATCACCAGCATAACTGTTTTCAGCTGTGCTAACATAATTGCACAAGGGTTTTCTAATCAGACATTAGTCTTCTAAGGCGATTAGCAAACACAATGTACCATTAGAACACTGGAGTGATCGTTGATGGAAATGGGCCTCTATACACCTCTGGAGATATTTCATTAGAAACCAGACGTTTCCACCTAGAATAGTCATTTACCACATTAACAATGTATAGTGTGTATTTTTGATTAATGTTATCTTAATTGAAAAAACAGTGCTTTTCTTTGAAAAATAAAGACATTTCTAAGTGACCCCAAACTTTTGAACGGTAGTGTAACTCTGGTCACATGACATCTATTATTCTGTCCATCCTGGAGAGGGATCTTACTCTGTTGCTCTTGACAGTTGTTCCTGATCTGATGTGAGGTCAAAGGTCAGAGGGTGTGTGTACAGATTGCAAAGCCCTCTAAGGCAAATTCGAAATTTGTGATATTTGGCGATATTAATTAAACTGAGTTATTGTAGAACATCTTCTCTTGTGAGGAGCGCTGTATCTCCAGCTTGTTTTTTAATGTCCAAGTGAAGTCTCGTAAACCACCCAATGCCCTCCAGTTACAACCAACTCGAAGAAGAAGCAGCCAATGATTCCACTGGAGCTGCATGGGGGCCATTAGCGCTCGTCTTCAGGAAGTGGGACTGTTTCTGAAATGACGCTCATTGGCATCGAAAGGAGCCAATTTTGCCGATGACCTCATTTAAATATGTGCAAACAACCCCCCCCCCCCCCCTTTGCGGGTGCTTTGATAAGCACATGGCTCCTCTTAGTCCTGTTTGTGCAGGTCGAGCAGCTGCAAAAAAAAGCTGCGTCATCCTTTTTTGTGAACTCATCGTCAGTCTTCCTGCCCGCCAAACATCCGACGACACCGAGCGACAGAGTCCACACTGGGCTGAAGGTTCCGTTACCTGAAAGCCTCGCTCCAGCCGGCTGAGCCACTGGTAGGACCCTTCATCAGAAAGCTCCTCCATCCAGGCTTTGATGGGCAACTGCAGGCAGAGAAGAAGAAGAAGAAGAAGAAGAAGAAGAAGAAGAAGAAGAAGAAGAAGAAGAAGAGGAAGAAGAAGAAGAAGAAACAAGAATGAGAGGAAGATACAAGAAGAAGAAATAGATAGAAGAAGAAGAAGAAGAAGAAGAAGAAGAAGAAGAAGAAGAAGATAGAAGAAGAAGAAGAAGAAGAAACAAGAATGAGAAATAGATAGAGGAAGAAGAAGAAGAAGAAGAAGTGGAAGAGGAAGAAGATACAAGAAGAAGTAGAAGAAGATACAAGAATGAGAGGAAGATACAAGAAGAAGAAATAGGCAGAGGAAGAAGAAGAAGAAGAAGAAGAAGAAGAAGAAGAATTATGTGAATTATGCTGCATTTATGGGGTGTTGAGATCATCAGAAGAATAAGTTCCGACTGGACACCACATGCCGAGATATCGTCATGTCGTGCAGAAACGTGACGGAAGAACACAACGTGAGGAACTTTAGATCAAATCACTCATCGCATGTCATTTCCATTTGGTTGTGATCGTTAGTTTATGTCCACATAGTGACCTAGATTAGTTAGAAAAGTGATTTTTAACTTGAATAACAAGTCAGGGACTCGGGCAGCAACAACTCTGGGACCAAATCCCCAAAGTCAGGCTTCAAAGTGTTCCAATATATTTGGATATGACACCTCACACACAACCCAAAGTCAGAAGAACGAGCTTGGAAGAATCTATAAGGATCTATCCATCCATCTCTCCATCTATATATCTATATATATATCCATCATCCATCTATATATCTATCCATCTATCCATCTATCATCCATCTATCCATCCATCATGCTTCAAGGTAACCACCATCATACCTGTGCCAAAGAAATCCACTCCGTCCTGCTTCAACGACTATCGTCCAGTGGCACTGACCCCCATAATCATGAAGTGCTTTGAACGACTAGTCATGTCGCATATCAAATCCATTCTCCCCCCCACTCTGGACCCTTTCCAGTTTGCATACCGGGCCAAACGGTCCACGGAGGATGCAATCTGCTCTGCTCTCCACCCAGCCCTCACCCACCTGGACAAAAAAGACTCCTATGTAAGAATGCTGTTCATAGACTTTAGCTCAGCATTCAACACAATCATCCCACAACAACTAATCTGCAAACTTGACCAGCTGGGGCTCAACACCTCGCTGTGTAACTGGCTGCTGGACTTCCTGAGTGAGAGGCCACAAGCAGTGCGGGTCGGCAACAACACCTCGAGCAGCATCACACTCAGCACAGGGGCCCCTCAGGGCTGTGTGCTCAGTCCCCTGCTCTTCACCTTGCTGACTCACGACTGCAAAACCAGCTACAGCACCAATCACATGGTCAAGTTTGCAGGCGACACAACATTGATAGGTCTCATCACCAAGGATGACGAGACCCTCTACAGGAGGGAGGTCAACCTTCTGACCACGTGGTGCGGAGCCAACAACCTCCTGCTCAACAACAGCAAGACCAAAGAGATCGTTGTTGACTTCAGGAAAGGCCACACCCATCACCCACCACTGACCATCAGCAGTGCGGACATTGAGCAGGTCAGCAGCACCAAATTCCTGGGGTGGAAATCAGTGAGGACCTCTCGTGGACAGCCAACACTACATCGCTGGCAAAGAAAGCACAGAGGCGCCTCTACTTCCTCCGAAACTGAGGAAAGCAGGAGCCCCCATCCATCATGTGCACCTTCTACCGCGGCACCATCGAGAGCATCCTGACCAACTGCATCACTGTGTGGCGGAAGCTGCACACCACATCAGGAACGCCTGCAGCCATAGTGAAGGCAGCTGGAAGGATCATGGGTGCCTCATCCCCTCCCATCCCTGCAGGACATATACAACACCGCCTCACCCGCAAGCGACCTCGATTGGAGTGACCCCTGCCCCTCACACGGTCTCTTCATCTATCCTCTGGGAGGAGATCTATCCATCTATCATCCATCTATCCATCTATCATCCATCTCTCCATCTATATATCTATCCATCTATCCATCCATCTATCCATCATCCATCTCTCCATCCATATATCTATCCATCTATCCATCTCCATCCATCCATCCATCTATCTTAAGGTTTCTAACACGAGTCTCTGTACTCTACTGCTCATACCAGACCAAGCCGGGTGATATTGAGTTGAGCAATGATTTGTTTTATTTCTTCTGAAGAAAACTTTTGATTTAATAGATAAATAATGTTTAATGTGTTACTTCGCACTTCAATTTGCCAAAGTCGTCTAAATTCACAAGAAATACCTTCAAAGGATGCGGGCAGACATGGACGATTTAAATAGATTATCTCTGGCTTGAGGAACAATGTCCATATTTTGAACAAAGTTTTTTTATTTTTTTTGTAATAAAGAGTATAGTCTTCACTTATATTCACGACACCTTTGGGTCTATCTTTCAGTTTTGTAATAACCAGCATTGATGCATTTCATCTTTTATAGGGAGGAAGGCATCGTATTTCGGAGGGGAGTAACTGTAAGGTGTGTGTGTGTGTGTGTGAACAGTCAATCTCAGTCAGTGAATTAAATATTGTGCCATTTCAGAACTGATACTGTATGAATCGGGTCCAAACCACCGAAATAAGATAACGCTATCGATCCAGAGGAGCAATATCCCGGCGGTGTCCTCGTACCTGAGAGTCTCGAGGATGAAGGCACGTCTGTTTGGAAGTGGAGGAGAAGCTGCAGTAGGCCAGCAGAGCGTCCGCGGTGCTGCCCTGGTTGGGGTCGATGTAATACATTCCTGGAGGGGAAAGGTCACGCAGAGGTCAATGAGATCATCAGGGATGAAACGAGCGAGCTCCACGGCGACGGAAACGACCCGGAGCAGCAAACAGGACGGCGCTGGAGAAGTAGTAATAAAAATGCACACGTCTATCTTATTTTTTTTCTTTTTTTTATTCCTCTTGTGTATTTGTATCTTGCAGATCGTCTCTCTGTTGTTTGCTGCCACTGGCTGTGGGCCATCAAACGATGACAATAAAAACCTCTTTATCTTTATCTCTTGCTCTGGCTTTTAACAGCAGAGCAAAGTGATGAGCACAGATCACATGGATCTGATGACATTGAAAAGCCATCAAATGTGTGTGTGGCCTTCAGGCAAATTACATTTTAATGTTGCACATTTTTACGAGTGTTTTATCATTTTTTATCCTTTTCTGACAAACAAGCAGACAAAAAAATGCCATTAAATATCGATTGAATCCGAATTTTAAGCATAACCTTTTAAAACAGAACTAAAATCACTATTTTCCGTGTGATTTCAGATGCTGCTGAGAATTTAAACAAAATAAATTTTTCGTGGTTGCTCAGATAGATGTGACCCTGGCCACGAGCTCTGGGTGTCTGTAAGCCGAGGTCCAGTAAAACCTCCACAGCGCCCATGAAAAAAAGACTTATGCGTAATTCCTGTGTCATAATTAGAGTTTCTAGTTGAAACAATATATATTCTGGATTCATTACAAATCAACTGAAATATTGCAAGCCTTTTATTCTTTTAATATTGCTGATTATGGCTTACAGCTTAAGAAAACTCTAAAATCCTATCTCATAAAATTTTAATATTTCCTCAGACCAAGTTAAAAAAAGATTTATAACAGCTGAGTGTTTGTCAAGGCTCAGGAAACCCTTGCAGGTGTTTCGAGTTAATTAGACAATTCAAGTGATTTGTTTAATACCCTACTAGTATACTTTTTCATGATATTCTAATATTTAGAGATAGGATATTTGAGTTTTCTTAAGCTGTAAGCCATAATCAGCAATAAATCAGAATAAAAGGCTTGCAATATTTCAGTTGATTTGTAATGAATCCAGAATGCATGACATTTTTGTTTTTTTAATTGCATTACAGAAAATAAAGAACTTCATCACAATATTCTAATTTTCTGAGACAGTCCTGTATATTGTAGCTGAAACAGTAATAAAAAGAGTGCTGGAAGAAGTGTTGAAGAAGCTCTGAATGAGGTTCAAGTTGTGAATGAAAATGTAAAAAAAATAAGAGTTCTAAATAAATAGAGGACAATCGTCTGCATAGAAAATTCTGTAGGATGAGAGCGTAGCTTGTGTGTGATTATGTACTTTTTCTGTTTGTCATCAACATGCACATGTTTAAAGTTAATAATATTAATAATTAATATGTATTTGATTGTTCAAATTCTAAATATTACCAGATGAATATATCATGTCTATGTTTTACAAAAGCTCATACAGAGGAAGACGCACACATGTAACAGAGAGGACCGGGTCCACATCATAAGCCAGTAGAAACAATTTAAATAGTATCTAAAACAGTAAGAAGAAAGGTTATTACTGAATGAGGTTGCTTTGCTTAGAATTACATTTTAAAATAATAATAATTTGAAATAAATAGAGGACAATCATCAGCATAGAAAATTCTTGGCGTTTTGAACTCAACTCTGAACTGTAAGATGAGAGCGTAGCTTATGTGTGATTATGTACTTTTTCTGTTTGTAATCAACATGCACATGTTCCTGTTTCTAGTAATAATAATATTAATACTTAAATAGCACCAGATGAATATATCCTATGTTTCAGAAAAGCTCATACGGAGGAAAACGCACACATTGTCACCAAGAGGACTTGGTCCAGAACATAAGCAGCTCTACGACTCCCTAAATAATATATAGACTGTTGATGTCACTATTTGGGGAACTGACCGCTGCTGTATCCGGGGTGACAGGCCCAGAGCTCCAGGCACGTGGTGGCAGGATGCTCCTTGCTCCCGTCGGGAGGGTCCAGCATCAGCCGGAGCTCCCGCTGCAGCGAGTCGAGCAGAGTCTGGAGCAGAGGGTAGTTGGGCCTGTCGGACATGTACATCAGGGCCTGGACACGGAGAGACACACGACACACGCTCACTTGGATTGCATCATCACGACACGTCCCAAAAGCTCTGATGGGTAGCAGCTCGTAAAAAAGACTATGACGAAGAGATGTCACGCGATAGATCCACCATCACGATATGGATGGCGGAAAAACGTGACAGATACGTAACGATATGGAAGCGTTAACTCACAGAATGAGAGCTGGAGAGGAGCGGTGTCGTGTTTACGCGTCAAAAGATAACACAAGATAAGGACGCCGAATATCTTTATATTTAGCTTTTGAGAGGACAGAGCAAACCACACCCCTTTTTATTTATTTTGTATTTCTCTTGCTGTTATTACCTTCGCATTGAAAATGCGGAAGGTTATGTTTTGATCGCCGTGTATTTATTTATTTATTTGTATGCGTGTTAATCGCGTAACAAAAAAAGTTGTAAACCGAATTGCATGAAATTTGGTGGGATGATTGGTTATTATCCGGGGACCATTTGATTAGATTTTGGGATTGATCGGGTCAAAGGTCAAGGTCATGAAAAGGTCAAAATCTTCTTTTTACCATAGCCCGGTCAATTTCTATCCAATAGGCATGCAACTAATGCCAACATGTTCATAAGTCAATGCCCAATCTAGTGATATGCGAAGGTATGCACTCTACCGAGTGCCCGTTCTAGTTATAGTCTGTATTCATTTCTGTATATATGTTCTATCTGTGGTGAAAAGACCCCAAAAAAAGGCTGATGATAAAGGCTTTCGTAGTGAAATACTTAACCTTTTAAGCACCAAGCTTTTTTTAGGCCTCTGCTCCGAAAAATTGCAAACCCAAACTAAAAAGGCTGTATCTCTGCAGCACATTTTTACCTTTTTCCTTTGTTCAGATGTGTACATATGAGTATATATGTGACTGGGTAAGAGTAAATGAAGATGGCACACAGAAAAAAATATAAAAATAGGACAATGAGGACATAAATCACACGACCTTGAGCTGGGTCAACGTCATGTTCGGGGACAGTCCAGGAGGTCCAGGTTCCCCAGGCGGGCCCTGAAACACAAGGAAGATGCACATATATAGATAGATGCTACAACATTATGAATATTGGAATCCAGGTGTGTTTAGGTGTTGTTATTTATCAGAGAAAAAAAAAAGAGGCAGCGAGATGAAAGCCTGAAGCCAGGGGTCAGCGACCTTTCCTATGCAAAGAGACATTTGGCCTTATTTTACATCGGATAAAATTAATAACCTTGTTAGAAACATCACCCAAACCAAATCGGTTAACTCTAGTTTAGTTATTTGTTAATGTGTGATATTTATTATGCTTGTTATGTTTTAGATATAAGATATTTATATTGTTTGCTTCAATGATTTCTACATTTGTTTTGTTGATGTAGTCTTAATATTAGCCAAAGCTATTTAATATCACAGCTATAGCTATGTATATATATATATATATATATATATATATATATATATATAGAGAGAGAGAGAGAGATACATAGTCATATTATATATACAAAAACTAGAGTTTGTTGTATTTATGAAATTATAGAACCAGAATAAAGACAATTGTTGACAGTGTATGTCTATTTTACAAGTTAAATCTTATGAAGAAGAGAACAATAAATACACTGGTCAATTAATCAGACTACTATGCAGGTCCTAAACACATATGCAAACTCGACATATCTCATATCTGACATCTTATTTCACTTTAATTTTTTTTAGATATTTGTAGAAATGTCAAAAAAAAATGTTGGCAATTAAAAATTATTTTCAGCGTTAGTTTGGTCCTCCGTTGTAAACTTACCGGGAGCCCCTTCCTGCCGGGCAGGCCGGGAAAACCCTGGTAACCTTTCAAACCCTGCAGGTGGAAGAAAATATGATTAGCATAACTCACGATTCAGCACCGCTCTGTCCATTAAACACAGAACACGTGGATATGGAAATACAGGACGGAGAAAAATCACATTACATTCTACGGCTTTATGATTATACGATCAAAATGGCATCACAATAAATCAAACCTAGGAACCAATCAGCACTAAGTGAGTTTGATCTGTCAGGAGAGAGAGAGCTGTGAGTGGATGATGTCATACCTTTAATCCAAACAAGCCCTGCACCAGGGGAGAGAGATCAGGAACATGGCATTAGGAGGGTGTTCCCACAGGAATGTGCATTCATTTGTTATCTGCTGCATTAAGAACCGACTGCATGAGTTAAATCAATGGACTCCGCCCCAGCTCATTTGCATATAAGGACACATAAATGTCACGCATAAATAAATGAAGAAATACGTGTGGGCACATAAATGGAGACATAAGAAAGAAAGAAATACAGAAATGTACAAAATTATTTATTTAATGATGTCCTGTTTAGGTATAACTTATATTGATTTATTCCTGTATTTATTTATACATTTATTCAAGCATGTATTTATTTATTCTTGTATTCATACATTTATACAAGCATTTATGTATTTATTTCTGTATTTATTTATTTTAGATTTTATTTGTTTATTCTTGTATTTATTTATACATTTATTCAAGCATTTATGTAATTATTCCTGTATTTATTTATTTATACATTTATTTAAGCATTTATGTATTCCTGTATTTATTCATGCATTTATTTATTTATACTTAAGTAATTTTCTGTCCTCTATATTTATCAGACACAATCTGGATGAAGTATCTGAATGACAAATGAACTGCAATGCATTTTTATATCTCTCTTCAGGATAATAATAAATAAAATGCGTCAGCCATCTGTCTGTGTGCTTTGCAAAGTGTATTAATATTGAAGTATTCTGACGTTACGCTTACAGGCAGACCTGGCATCCCCGGTGTTCCCCTCAGTCCTGGGAGACCAATATTTCCCTAAAAGAGAGAGAGGAACATAAACGTTCATCTGAGACATCATAAAGACATATTTAAATAGTGGTAACACTTCCATCATCAAATCATAATAAATCAAACTACAGTATAAGTGTTGTGTACCTGCTCTCCTATGAAACCCACTGGACCTGGCAACCCATGCAGACCACGAATACCCTGCGAAAACCAGAAGAGAACGACGTACTTAGAGAGAAAATAATGACAGTGTCTCAAATTAAGGATGAAGGATCTCACACTAATGACATATTGGAGTATCTAATAAATAAAAGTGCTTCTTTTCTCATTATTTTGGTTAGATAATGACTTACAGGATCATTTTTAAAGAAACAACATACATTGTGGATTAATTACATTTAATTATGCTAAAATACTTCCTTCCAAGAGTTCTGTTGTGTTCATATTGGACATTGAAATGCAATACTAATAGATTAATTTCCATTATGTTCCATACTTATTGAATACAGAGACATTATGTGTATCTGCATGTGAAGACGATGCATCATGGCAGCTCCCTAACCTTCATGCCGTCATCTCCAGGGGGCCCGGAGAGTCCAGGGTCTCCTTTGTCACCCTGAGGACACAAACAATATGGTCTGATGATGATGATAATAATAATAATAATAATAATAATAATAATAATAATAATAATAATAAGTCTCCTTGAACCCGACTGGGAAAAGTATTCTCATGAGCCTGAACAGTAGATCTGTATAAACAGTAGTTTTTACCAGGTGTGTTCATAGGATTTTGTGTTTCATTCATAAAATCACACATCATATGTGTGGTTGTTGAACACACACCTGGTGGAGACCTGTGATGTGACAACACTCTTCTACTAGTTTGGCTTTACCTCTTTCGCCTTTCCACCTCGATCGCCCGTCTCTCCTCGTACGCCTGCGATTCCCTTGGGGACAAAACACAAATGAATAAATCACTTCACGTCCTGAACGCGTCGGAAATACACGAGGGCAAAAATGCCCGAAGAAATATAATGTTGCCCCCGATGTCACGCGGAGAGGGGCAAAAAAAGAGTGAAGAGGACTACATTCTAATTGTTAATAGTTGTTGTGCTGGTATGTTAATAATAATAATAATAATACATTTAGTTTATATAGCACTTTTTAAAGTACTCAAAGACACTTTACATGCTAACCACTGACCCAACACCAGCACCGTTGCTTCTTTCCTTCCTTCCTTCCCCTTACTTCTTTCCTTCCCCTTCCTTCTTTCCTTCCCCTTCCCTCCTTCCCCTTCCTTCCTTCCTTCCATCCATCCATCTGTCCACCCTTCCTTCCCCTTCCTTCCTTCCTTCCTTGCCCTTCTTTCCTTCCTTCCCCTTCCTTCCTTCCTTCCATCCAGCCATCCTTCCTTCCCCGTCCTTCCCCTTCCTTCCTTCCTTCCTTCCATCCATCCATCCGTCCATCCTTCCTTCCTTGCCCTTCTTTCCTTCCTTCCCCTTCCTTCCTATCTTTATTCTTTCTTTCCTTCCTTCCCCTTCCTTCTTTCCTTCCATCCGTCCATCCATCCTTCCTTCCTTCCCCTTCTTTCCTTCCTTCCCCTTCCTTCCTACCTTTATTCTTTCTTTCCTTCCTTCCCCTTCCTTCTTTCCTTCCATCCATCCATCCTTCCTTCCTTCCCTGTCCTTCCCCTTCCTTCCTTCCTTCCCCTTCCTTCCTTCCTTCCCCGTCCTTCCCCTTCCTTCCACTTCCTTCCTTCCTTCCATCTATCCATCCATCCATCCATCCTTCCTTCCTTCCCCTTCTTTCCTTCCTTCCCCTTCCTTCTTTCCTTCCATCCGTCCATCCATCCTTCCTTCCCCTTCCTTCCCCTTCCTTCCTTCCCCGTCCTTCCACTTCCTTCCTTCCTTCCTTCCATCTATCCATCCGTCCATCCATCCTTCCTTCCTTCCCCTTCTTTCCTTCCTTCCCCTTCCTTCCTTCCATCCATCCGTCCATCCATCCTTCCTTCATTCCCCTTCTTTCCTTCCTTTCTTCTTTCCTTCCTTCCTCTCCTTCCTCGCCCCATTTTGAAAGACGGTTCATCTTTAAAAATAAAAACAGAAGAGATAAATCCACTTACGATGAAGCCCGGCCATCCGGAGTGGCCGACCGGTCCCGAGTCCCCCTTCTCGCCCTGAACGAACAAACACAATAGTTCAATTATGCATCAGAATTAATCTAATGTACATAACCTGTGTCTCTTTTTTCATATATTAATATATATATGTATATATATTTATGTATATATCCCACCGTAGATCCTCTGTCTCCCCGGGTCCCTCTGACTCCGGCCTTCGCCCGTTTGCCCTGTGGACACGTAGGCAATGTTTCTCAATGAGGCGACCACATGTTTATGCATGAGACGTGCAGCGGCCGTCATGGAGCGGCTGCTTCCGGACATTTCACCCTTCTTTCTTTCTAAGCGTATGCACGCAGCGGCTTGTCGAGTCCACTTTCCAACAGTACACACAAAGGCTCTTCTCACTGGAGTGAGAACAGAGAGCTCTTACCCTCCTCCCCACGTGACCCGTCTTCCCCTGGGATCCGTTCTTGCCGTCCTCTCCCTGTCGAGGTGAGAAACACACAAACTGAGGGCTGAAAAGGCTCATGGGTAAAAGTTAGGGTGACCGCATCCATAACACCAAAAAGGCGGCGCGACGCGGTGAATAATTGACGTGTCCGGGTCACATCACTCTCAATAATTGCAAATGCACACAGAGGTTCAGAGAGGTTGTAAATGAGGGAGATATCTGATTGGCTACAGGTAGGTCTATGTTGAAAAAAAAGGCATTTGCGAATCCAGCCACGGCAGGGGAGTCTCGAAAACCCACAAACAAATGTGTAGCGATCCACAAACAAACAAATCCTAATTTATTTATGTGTGCGTTGGAATATTATTGTGAATCGTTCTGCGTGCATTTGTGAGTCACGAAGATTCACAAATGCGCACAGAACATTTCACAAATATATTAAATTTACAAATTTACATTCCAATGCACACGTGTATAAATTCCGATTTATATAAATGCAAAAGAAGAATCACAAGTAGATTTATGCGTTTCTACGTGGATTTGTCTATTTGTTCGTGGATTTATTTGTGGATAGCACTGTATTTGTTTGTGGATTTATTTGTGGATAGCACTGTATTTGTTTGTGGATTTATTTGTATATATTTGTGGACAGCACTGTATTTGTTTGTGGATTTATTTGTATTTATTTGTGGATAGCACTGTATTTGTACGTGGATTTATTTGTATTTATTTGTGGATAGCACTGTATTTGTTTGTGTATTTATTTGTGGATAGCACTGTATTTGTTTGTGGATTTATGTGTATATATTTGTGGACAGCACTGTATTTGTTTGTGGATTTATTTGTATTTATTTGTGGATAGCACTGTATTTGTTTGTGGATTTATGTGGATTTATTTGTGGATCGCTCCACAGTTGCGTAGGACTTCTGAGTCTCCCCTGGCATGGCTCAACCTGTAAATGCATTTTTTTCAACATGGACCGATCTGTAGCCAATCAGATGTCGTCCCGCCTTAGAGGGGCGGGGCTTATCTATCTTCTTCATGGTGGATGAAGGAAAAGTTAACAAGCCACGGAGATAAGCCCCGCTTACGGTTACCATCTTTTGTCCTTATTATGTAATAAATGTTAAATATTTAACTACAAAGTAGAAATGCGTGTTTGATCATTTTTTTCCCATTCAATCATACTGGGATGTTTTGATTAGCTGGTCCTACCAAAATAAAAAATCCACCAGCCGCCACTGGTTGGAATGAAGCAGAATAACCTTCAAAATGGGTCCAATGATTGTTTTCTAGGATTTCACTAGAATGTATAAAATATGTATTTCTGTATATGTATACAGACATCAAACGACTCTCTGAGGCTCTCACCTGTTCCCCCGACACGCCCCGTTTCCCCTCCGGCCCTGCTCGTCCTACAGCTCCCTGCAAAGCAGTTAGAAGTGTAACGGTTTCAAAGCTGTAAAGATGACAACACACACACACACACACACACACACACACAGACACTTACAGGAGCCCCCGTGGACCCTGCAGGACCCTGGGGTCCCATCTCTCCTGGAGGCCCCTAATAAAAGAGAAGCAAGGGGCATAAAAACAAAAAGAAACATGAAGGGGGGAATAATGATCATCGATGGCATTTGACATCAGAGGAAGTCTGAAAGAGAATCAACAGCTGTTTGGTTCTCACCTCCAACCCGGGCAGAGCCGGGGGGCCTTGGATCCCAGGCAGACCATCCTCCCCCTGCAGGCACATTATTGAACTTGTTTTATGGATATTTTGCACACAGTAAATCTACATTTGTAGCATTAGAGTGTCCTCAAACAGCGTTGTGAATATTCGCATTACGCTGTTCGTGTGACTTTCACACAGTGGATACTGACCTGCTCCCCCGCAGGACCCGGGGTCCCTGGTTCCCCCTTCAGTCCATGTGGCCCCTCCTCCCCTTTAGCCCCCTGGGGTCCCTGAAGTCCAAGTGGTCCTCCGGGACCCTGTTGTGCAGACAATGAAGACCAAAGATGTCGTGTGAACTCGATGTTTCACCACGCCCGATAACTACTCACAACTAAAGTTACCAAATTCCATATTCAGCAGAGCACACACGCAGAACAATAAAGGTTCTTAAATGGTTCTTTAAAAGATGTTGTGGTTCTACTGAAGAACCATCACCTCCTGGAGAACCATTTTTTCGTTTGAGGCACCTTTAGCGGTTCTTTAAAGAACTTTTTTAAGGACATGGTTCTTTAAAGAACCCTGGTTTGAAAGGTTCTTTGTGGAACCAGAAATGGTGCCTCGAAGAACCTTTTGTTGAAGGTTCCTTGAGACACCTTAATAGGTTCTTTGAAGAACTTTTTAAGAAAATGGTTCTTTAGAGAACCCTGGTTTGAAATGTTCTTTGTAGAACCAGCAATGGTGCCTTAAAGAACCACGTGTTGAAGGTTCTTTGAGGCACCATTATAGGTTCTTTGAAGAACTCTTTAAGGACATGGTTCTTTAAAGAACCCTGGTTTGAAAGGTTCTTTGTGGAACCAGAAATGGTGCCTCGAAGAACCTTTTGTTGAATATTCTTTGAGACATCTTTATAGGTTCTTCGAGGAATTCTTTAGGGAAATGGTTCTTTAAAGAACCCTGGTTTGAAAGGTTCTTTGTGGAAACAGAAATCGTTCCTTAAAGAACCATTTTTTAAAAGTTCTCTGAGAGACCTTTATAGGTTGTTTGAAGAACTATTTAAGGAAATGGTTCTTTAGAGAACCCTGGTTTGAAATGTTCTTTGTAGAACCAGAAATGGTGCCTTAAAGAACCATGTGTTGAAGGTTCTTTGAGGCACCATTATAGGTTCTTTGAAGAACTCTTTAAGGACATGGTTATTTAGGGAACCCTGGTTTGAAAGGTTCTTTGTGGAAGCAGAAATGGTTCTTCCATGGCATCACTCTGAGGAGCCACTTTTAGTTCCAGATGGCCCTTCATGTTTATGTGTGTTCTATGATGCACAGACTGCTCCTACATTCAGGATTAGGTTCTACTTTGTGAAGGTACTCACAGGCGGCCCCAGCCCCCCCGGGTCCCCTCTGACGCCGCGGGCCCCACTCGTTCCCTAGCACAGGAACACAGAGGGCCAATGGATGCATGTTCCGCCATAGCTGAACTGTGTGAGCCACGTTGTGCAAAAATGTGACGTGGAAATGGAGATTACCCGAGAGCCTTGTGACCCCGCAGGTCCGATAGCTCCAACAGACCCGGAACCCCCCTGGAGAGATAGAGATAGATATAAAAGAAGGTGAACCAGGAGGACCAGTCTGGCGTCAATCAGGTGATTACTGAAAGCCTCATGAGTCCCTCTCTATCAAAAGGTTTCTCTCTTTTTGTCGTGATGACCACATTGTGAATGTATGACAGCAGCTGGTTACTGAAGGAAGACAAAATACCTTCTGGCCTTGAGGTCCATCTGGACCCGGGAGTCCACGGGAGCCGGTGAGTCCCTGAAATGAGCACAAACACGCCTTAAAATATATATATAGACAATGAGATCATCAAAATCTGTGAGATGAATCAATAACTGTGAACAGTTCCCTGAGGCAGCTCTGCGACAGCATCAATGCATCCAGGTAACCAACTCACCTGTAACCCCGCCAGACCTGCCGGTCCCACTTCACCCACCAGCCCCGGTTCACCCTATTTAAAAAGGGGTTGACATCAGAAATCAATCTGACTGATCAGTTTTATATTCCAGCTGATGTGGAAGAAAAATTCTGAAAATCACTATTAATCACTAGATTATCAACAAAACTATATATATATATATATATATATATCATATATAACTATATATATATATATATCATATATATACTGTATATATATATATCATATATAACTATATATACAGGACTGTCTCAGAAAATTAGAATATTGTGATAAAGTTCTTTATTTTCTGTAATGCAATTAAAAAAACAAAAATGTCATGCATTCTGGATTCATTACAAATCAACTGAAATATTGCAAGCCTTTTATTCTTTTAATATAGCTGATTATGGTTTACAGCTTAAGAAAACTCTAAAATCCTATCTCATAAAATTTTAATATTTCCTCAGACCAAGTAAAAAAAAAGATTTATAACAGCTGAGTGTTTGTCAAGGCTCAGGAAACCCTTGCAGGTGTTTCGAGTTAATTAGACAATTCAAGTGATTTGTTTAATACCCTACTAGTATACTTTTTCATGATATTCTAATATTTAGAGATAGGATATTTGAGTTTTCTTAAGCTGTAAGCCATAATCAGCAATAAATCAGAATAAAAGGCTTGCAATATTTCAGTTGATTTGTAATGAATCCAGAATGCATGACATTTTTGTTTTTTTAATTGCATTACAGAAAATAAAGAACTTCATCACAATATTCTAATTTTCTGAGACAGTCCTGTATATGATATATATATATATAATATAATACATATTATATATATAATATATAATACATATTATATATATAACATATATAAATATAAATATATAATATATAAATATATCATATATATATATAGAATATAATACATATTATATAAATAATTTATAATAAATATTATATATATAATATATATATATATATATATAAATTGTAGTAAAAAACAAGGCCACATGATGTACATTGTGACAGCTTGGGGGTTCAGGGGGTTGAGGAGTGAAACTGTGCTCACCATGAGTCCAATGTGGCCCTTTTCTCCCTTTAGGCCCCGTGGGCCATTTTCTCCCAGGTCTCCCCAGGGGCCTTCTCGACCGGACACACCTGGAGGTCCCAACTGGCCCTGCCGACAACAACCACAGGCGCGTCAGAAACTGAAGACACACATCAGAGATGTGATAGAAAGAACTTCCAGCTTTCACTCGTGGTAAATGTACCGTCTCCCCTTTGAGTCCGGGATCTCCGACTTCCCCGGGATACCCGACATCACCCTGCAGAGAAGGGAGGAACACGAGTCAATGTGCATCCTCATTTACAGCAATAGTTCAGCAATATTTCATGAAAGAGTTCTTTAAAGAACCTTCAAAACATGGTTCTTGAAGGCATTATTTCTGGTTCCACAAAGAACCTCTCAAACCAGGGTTCTTCAAAGAACCTACAGTATAAAGGTTCCTCAAACAAAAGAAAAAGCTTCTCCAGCAGGTGATGGTTCTTCGTAGAACCACAACGCCTTTTAAAGAACCATTTCAGAACCCTTGTCTGTGTGTGGGGAGCTGCTCTGAACACCGGTGAGGTCGTCCAATCACTTCAGGTGAAGATGGATGCACCTACCTCATTACCCTGTGCTCCGGGTGGCCCCTGTGAGCCTTTGGAGCCCTGGAGTCCTCTCTCTCCTGGGGGCCCGGGAGGACCCAGTTTCCCACAAGACCCTTGGTCCCCCTAAGAAGTACACGAAGAAGACATCAGCAGTCAGAAACAGTCGCCGACTGCAGGCTTTTCAATGCTACCTGGGGGTCAAGGGGTCAAGATAAGAGGCCGCCGTGATCACCGACCTGGTCTCCTTTCTGTCCGGGGAGGCCTTCACTTCCTGTTTGGCCTGAGAGACCCTGATGAGGCAAAAGGAACAACAGTCATCAATAGAATGTCATCTATTTAATATTTACTTGTTTTTTTCTCTCTCTCAGATGAGATGTTTACCTTTTCAAATACGCAAATAAACCTTCAAATAGTGATTGTAACTTAAAGTAACTGTAGACACTGTGGCTCCGGAATGAAAGACATGACGGACTTGGTCGGATAAACACACACACATATATATATATATATATATATGTATATATATATGTATTTATATATATTATACACATATATATATATACATATATATATATATATATATATACTGTATATATATATATATAAATAAATAAGAGGATAGGGTACATTTTATATATGTGTTCATATATATAATATATATACACATATATACTGTATACATATAAATATATATATATAAATAAATAAAAATGTTTTAAATATATATATTATATATACAAATATATATATATAATATATATTTATAGATGTATATATATATATATATAAATAAATTAATAAATCAGAGTATAGGGTACATTTTGCATATTATTTTCTGACACTGGATATATGAAAACAGTCACTTGGACATGAGACCAACCTGTTGTCCGTCTTGTCCAGTGGGGCCGGCGTCACCGAGCGAGCCGGGTAAACCCTGCAGGTGACAGTCAGTAACATACATGAAGGTTTAATATCCCAGCATGCAACACTGGTAACACGTGACTCTTCCATGCACTGTTGTTTACCTTGTGTCCTCTTTCCCCGGCTGCTCCCAACAAGCCATCAGCTCCCTGAGGGCCCTGAGGTCATCACACACACACACACACATGGTCAAACAACATGTTCGTTGTTGTGCACGTCCAGACACATAAATAAATGAAAACATTGAAGGATTTCCATCCCTCCACACTATGAGGAGACAGGGTTCATATTCATGTTGAACAATAGATTTCCAGGACTTTAAACCAAATTTCCATGACCAAACATTTAGTGAAATCTCATTGTGTACACAAGTATATTCCTTAAATGACACAAATGAATGAGAAACAATATTTTGATGAGAGGTATAAATATTTATATAAATGTTTATTCTTTTGATCAAACTGCGTAAATGAACATATGAATCCAACACATTTCCATGACTTCTCCAAAACATTTTGGGAATAAGAAAATGTTTTCAAGGACTTTTCCTGGCCTAGAAATAACCATTTTTTAAAATGCCATGACCTTTCCATAACTTTAAACCAACTTTCCAAGACCAACTATTTTGTGTATACATCTTGGTATGACACAAAAGACACACTAGTTTGATTAAAAGAATAAATATTGACATAAATGTTTATTCTTTTTAATCAAACTGCATGGATAAAAATCTAAATATAACAAATTTCCATGACTTTTCAAAACATTTTAGGATTTTATTTTATTTTTCAAGGACTTTTTTAGGCCTGGAAATAACCTTTATTTTTTATTCCATGACTTTTCCAGGTTTGACCGTATGAACCCTGATAGATAAAAGCAGCAGTTTGATGGATAGGTACCCACTCACTGGGATTCCTGCAGGCCCCTGTGGCCCCTGAGGTCCTGGGGGCCCTTGGCTTCCCCTGGGTCCCGGTTTTCCAGCCGTTCCATCACCACCTGGGAGACCTGCAGAGCCCTGGAATAGAGATCAACCGCACTCTATTTTTTTGGTATTTTTTAGGCTGCTGGGGGATATTTTTAGGATACACTCTCTCCTCTTTTCTTTCTCCTTATGGATGAATTTAGATCTCTCCATCACACATTATTAACTCTGCTTCCTCCCTGTAGCCTTTGTGATGATTGGTTCCAGGACAGAGTAAAACAATAATATGACGAATCACATAAGTCACCTTTGCGTTGCGTTTAGGAGCAGTGGGATTTAACAATTTCATGGTTGAGTGAATTCTTCCTCCATATAACTGATGTTTTTTTTCATTTACATTACATCTCATGTATCATATTGTATTGATAAACAATTAAAATGCCAAACACAATTTGCCCTGAAACACACATAATGAGGCTGCGCGTTGTGAGAATACTTCACTCTGAACTAGAACTTACTGGAGGGCCCTGAATCCCTTTGGAGCCCTCATCTCCCGGCCGACCCTGAGAGAAACAACACGAGACAGGAAGTAGAAAGTGAAAAGACACGGTCTGGTGGTTCTGAACGTTTCCCAGTGGATTTATTAGTACTTTTGGCTGGATGTCATCATTTTATAAATGGCATTTTAAAAGGAAGAATGGAATTTACTGTTCCTATTCCCTATTTCCAAGGGCCTGTAAATGGCCCCATTACTGGCATGACAAAGAGTCCCCAAAAACAGTAAAAAGTAAACGCTCTTCCAGAAGCTTCCATGGCTCCAAAATCCCCCCTTATTAGTTGCTGTAAGTTTATTGCAAGAGCCACTGTCTAAAAAAACATCGTCCTCCTAGTCTTCATGTGAATTACATGGCTTTGAATTATGTCATTCTCTTCAATGAATAGTTTTAAATCTGTAGACCTGTATTGGTTTTTTTGGGAAAATAAAAAATAACTTTATCTGTGAAAATTGTTGGCTTGAGGGTCTGTCGTTTTCTCTGATCGTTTCACAAATAGAGTACCATTCCCTCTGGGACTATAAGAGACACGCAGTCATAGTTAAATGCTAATAAAAAAAACACTGGTATTACTGTTTAAGTCAATCAACGACATGTGGAAGAAGCAAAATGTGTCGCTCTCTTATTTTAGAGGACAAACTCCCCAATCACATGGTTCTCTCACCTGAGGTCCCCGGGGTCCCTTGTCTCCAGAAGTGCCTGGATGACCCTGACGAAGAGAAACAGGCGAAGCAAATCAGAACACGTCAGTCCCCCCAACGACCGGCACTCTGCAAACTCTGCAGGCAACTGGACAAGGTGTCTATCAGAAGAGTTCTGGTAGTCCCAGTACGATTGAGCCATCTCATCTCAGAGAAATAAAGAGGAGGAACCCATTGGACAGACATCTGGGAACCAACTGGCTATCTTCTGAAGGCTATCGTCTACGGCTATCGTCTGAAGACTATCGTCTGAAGGCTATCGTCTGACGGCTATCGTCTGAAGGCTATCGTCTGACGGCTATCGTCTGAAGGCTATCGTCTGACGGCTATCGTCTGAAGGCTATCGTCTGAAGGCTATCGTCTGAAGGCTATCGTCTGACGGCTATCGTCTGAAGGCTATCGTCTGAAGGCTATCGTCTGAAGGCTATCGTCTGAAGGCTATCGTCTACGGCTATCGTCTGAAGGCTATCTATCGTCTACGGCTATCGTCTGAAGGCTATCGTCTGAAGGCTATCGTCTGAAGGCTATCGTCTACGGCTATCGTCTGAAGGCTATCGTCTACGGCTATCGTCTGAAGGCTATCTATCGTCTACGGCTATCGTCTGAAGGCTATCGTCTACGGCTATCGTCTGAAGGCTATCGTCTGAAGGCTATCGTCTACGGCTATCGTCTACGGCTATCGTCTGAAGGCTATCGTCTACGGCTATCGTCTGAAGGCTATCGTCTGAAGGCTATCGTCTGAAAGCTATCGTCTGAAGGCTATCGTCTATCGTCTACGGCTATCGTCTGAAGGCTATCGTCTATCGTCTGAAGGCTATCGTCTGAAGGCTATCGTCTGAAGGCTATCGTCTACGTCTATCGTCTGAAGGCTATCGTCTGAAGGCTATCGTCTGAAGGCTTCTGCATTAAGTGTTGTAATCTAGGTCACTTCATATCCTCCAAAGAACTGAACATGAACGAACATCCAACCATGTACAATATCCTTTCTGCACGGGATAGTCTCATTGTTGGTTGGGATAACAAATTATTGAATATCTTTTTACCTTTAACTGAAAATCACAGCTTTAAAAGTTTCTCTTTTTGACATCAATGTTCTCCAAAGGCTCCGTCTACTACACCCAGAGCTCTCATTGCGGTTTTCTTTTATTCCCTTTGAGAATAAAGTCACAGCTCAATGAAGAACTCAGGTTGCCTATCTGTCCCTTCGGTTGACAGGATTATTCTCTCCCAGGGATGTGGCCACTAACGCATTCTGTGTTCTACTGTGTTGGTATGTGATGTAAGCCAGTAGCGCAGTACAGCTCTACCCTACGACAGATTGATGGATTGTGTGAGTGAGCACACAGTGTGTCTTATGACACTGCAGGGAACACGACACAGGAAGTGGACTTCACAGAGAAGTCTCCCCAGTACCGTTGCTGTGAGTAACTCTTTCAATGCAAGAGGCACTTTCTTAAATCCCAAATCTAACCAACCAAAAGAGGAAAGGCTGATTTATAGGGCGCAGAAAAACTCTGCCGAGTTTCAGGATGAATGTTTGACCTCCCGGCTGAATCCAACCACAGCGAAGCAAAGAGTACGCCATCAATCCAGGCACAGGGACGGATATAAGAATGTGTGTGTGTCTGTGTGTGTTTGTGTGTGCATTTCTATGCTCAAGTGTATACTAGTGTCTTCAAAGGGCATTTATCAAGTCGACTCCCCCACCCTGAGCGCTCCTCAGCTACACATTGTGATTTAATTGAGTATTGAGCTCACTATGTGGTTTGCATGTCTAATATTTAGTTTTAGGGACAGGTCACTTCTTAGCATTGCATTTTTTTAATTTGTTGGTATTATGCTTCTGTTTTTTACTGTATTTTCTATTGCAGTAATTCTCTGTACCCCTGGGGTTACGTTAAGACACGCCAGTGGGTAAGTGGGATTTCTTTTAAATAAATGTAAAATTAGTATCCATTCAAAAATCCTTTTAAAATAGTGATTTAATAAATATTCAATAACATATAAGTGTAAGTTCAGGCACTGATGGCAAAGTGTACTTTTTTTCAAATAACAAATAAATACAAATATGAAGCAGAGACACTTACTGCAGGTCCTGGCTTCCCAACAGGCCCAGGTAGACCTCGTACACCCGGCTCGCCCTACAGAGAAAAAGACAAGAGAGGGAATTGTTTCTCACATTTTAAAGAGACGTTCGGACCAGAAATGGTCTTCCACTGCTCATATTACCTGTGGTGTTCCACAAGGATTGAATCCAATCTATTGTCATTGCACAGAGTACAGGTATACATGCAACGAAATGTGTTCTCTGCATTTAACCCATCCTTAGTTATTAAGGAGCAGTGGGCTGCAGTGATGCGCCCGGGAAGCAACTGGGGGTTCAGTGCCTTGCTCAAGGACACTTCGACTTGCAACTATCGGGGAGAGCGGGGATCGAACCGACAACCTTGGGGTTGCAGGTCGACCCCCTTACCCCACTGAGCGACATCCGCCCCCAAGGATACATTTTAGGTCCCCTTTTATCTTCCATCTACACAGAATAATGGTTCTTAAATGTTTTTTTAAACTAAACTAACTAAATGAACAACTTAAGAATCATTTTTGAAATGGTGCTTTAATGAACCATGTTTAGAAGGTTCTTTGAGACACCTTTAGAGGTAATTTAAAGAACTCTTGAAGGAAATGGTTCTTTAAAGAACCCTGGTTTGAAAGGTTCTTTGTGGAACCAGATATGGTGCCTTTAAGAACCATGTTTTTAAGGTTCTTTGAGACACCTTTATAGGTTCTTTGAAGAACTCTTGAAGGAAATGGTTCTTTAAAGAACCCTGGTTTGAAAGGTTCTTTGTGGAACCAGATATGGTGCCTTAAAGAACCATTTTTGGAGGTTCTTTGAGACCGAGGCTTTAACATTTGAGATGATCTGACCCTTTCTCCTGTGAACCCTGGAGGTCCACGCATGCCGACGGTCCCCTGGGTACCCTGGTGGTGAAAAGGAAGAATTACAATTATGATCAGTTAATGTCACAAAGGCCCACACACACATGCACACACACACACACACACACACACACACACACACACACACACACACACACACACACACACAGCATCACAACATTTGCCAGACGATTGTGGGGGTCCATACAGAGTCAAGAAGGCAGGACTCAAGACGGCTAATGAAAAATACCATTTGATGGGCAATAAACTTTTTTTTCTAAAGAGTTCTAATAACTTATTTTGTTATCTCTTAGAAGGACTCTCTTGTGTATTCAAGTGAATCTACATTTAGTTCACACATTCCTTTTCCCTTTCTATTCATGAAAAGATTTTCTGAGCTGTGCTCACTTCCAAGGACGTCATGAGAAATAATGTTCTTTTCCAGCAGGAAGAAGAATACAATTTGAGTATGTGGGCACTTTTAAAAAGGTACTCAAAGGCACTTTACATGGTGGAAACAGAATACCAATAATATGAACAAGGCAGAGAGAGGATATAAGAAATAAAACAAAGATAACTAGCATTACAGCTTAAAAGCAGATTTAAAAAAGGTGAGTTTTAAGTGCAGTTTTGTAAAGTGGCGATTACAGTTATGGTGTGATGGGGTTCAGGGTTCTGGGGGGCTTCGTAGGGGGTCAGGTCTCTGGTGGCGGGCAGCTGAGTTCTGCATGTGTTGTAGTTTGTTGATGGTGTAAAATCTGGGGTCAGATCAGTCTCAATAAACGCAAAGATTCACAAATGGTTGAGAATGAGAGCGACATCTGATTGGCTACAGGTAGATCTGTGTTGAAAAGGAAAAAGCTTTTTCGAATCGAGCACTGACCCCAGTATTTTGTGTCAACAGAGCAAGAACCTAAAAGAACCTTAAGGTGCAATGTTCCCATGTTGTGTATTGTGTGTACATCGTGTGTGTAGATGCCGTAAAGTGGTCGTACACGTGCATTCCTTGTATGCTGAGGAGTCACTTACATACATGCCTACTGGGCCCTGAGGTCCCTCCAAGCCCGGCTTCCCTGTGAAACCCTAAGAGAAAACACACACACGACACACAATGTCATCACACAGACACACAAAAGATATCGGTGCAGTGACCCCATTGTTGATCAAAAGAGTTCACTGTGGTTGTTTGGAGGTTTAATTTCCGATTTGTAATGAGAAACGTTATTTAGTTGTAGCCTATGGCTTCCAACACAAACCAAAATATGCTTCCTTGTCCAAAACCCATTTGTATGTTCCCAAAAAAATTAAAGAAATCAAAACACATTGTCACCTGTTCTCTCACGGTCAAAACTAAACCTCCAAGCCACCACTGTGACCTTTTTTGATAAGCACCGGGGGGTCAGTACAGAAGTCAAAAGAACTGTGTGCTCCTGCCAATCTAGCAACCTGGTTATATTGGCCTCTGTCCTAGTTGACAGTGACCCTTACGCCCCCTACTGGTGGGAGGTCCAACAACGTAAAAAACAAACAAAATGGCTGTTACAATCGGTGTCGTCTGGATGTAATGAAGGTCACGACGGCTCTGTGGACTCACCTTGTCTCCCAAGAGTCCTGGTGGTCCCGGAGGTCCTGGTTTCCCCGGTGGACCCTGTCCAATGAAAAGCGGCGTCACCAAAAGGTTCAAAGCCATCAGGCGTATTGATCGAGCATTTGACCGACAGGAAGTTCACAGGGAATGTAGCTCGAGCAAAGGTTCAGCGATGGAAGACACTCTTTACACTCTAGTTCATTCATAAGTATCTTAGTCCAGCAGCGTTACTCCATCAGCTGATTGGGGGCGGGGCACGATGAATGAACCAATCAGAGTCAGCGCAGTTCTGGAAGCCAATCACAGCGTCGTTGGCAATGTTTTTAAATACGTTCTCCTCTCTCGTTGCTGCCAGTTAGTTTCAGCTCAAATCCATGGACCTTCCTCCCCCCCCAAGCTCCTCCCCCTCAGGCTCCTCCTCCACCAGGCTCCTCCAATCAGGTTACAGCCACTCTTCTGCACCACCACCAGTGTCTGGACTCCAAGGGGCAGATATCAGCGTCTCTACCCCTGGCTATAGTCCTCGCCCAAAAGACTTTGCACTATTTAAATATGCAAGTGTAAATAAATTATTGTAAAACTCTAAATACCCGTCTATCCTGATTAAAATAGATTTCCAGTCGTCTATCAGATAACGCTAAGGGAGCGTACCGGGGAACCCGTGGGGCCGTCGGCCGCTCTCCCTCCAGCTATTCCTTGGAAACCCTGGGAGAAGAAGAAAAAGTAAAATTAAACACAATTGCAAAAACAAAAGAAAATGCCACAAGAAGTGAAAACAGTAACAGGATTATATCGACATGATCCAAAAGAAGGACATCTACGTCTTTAAGTAATTCTGAGATTGACCCTCCAACCTCAGGACAGTGAGTGGCTGGATAATGTAGAGGAAATGTACTATTAATTTAGTTTATATTTTCTACTGGTGGTCTGTCTTTTACATTTTTTATTATTCTTATCTATTTAATTTAATTTATTTTAATTTATTTACATTTATAATATTTTTTTGCGCTCTGTTTTTGTCGTGAAAAGAAAACCCTAACGGGCGTTGAAACGCTGACCTTAAAGTTACTAAAGAGCACTGAGCTGTTAAATTATTGTTTTAAATTATTGTTTTCAGTGTTTTTTTTACGGCTTAAAGTGTCTGGTGCTTGTGCCTTGGGCCATTATGGAATATGTATTGGTGATTATAATTAAATGTAAGACTCTCCAGTAATAAATAACACGGTGACTGTTAATTTGTTAATGCTGCACATATTACTGTGGAGCCTTCTGGAGTTATTACTTCAAGGAAGACTTCATCCACAAAATTATCATTTGTATGTAAATTACTCGTCCAGGGTGACCTTAAAATATGTTAGAAAAACTCTGAACGAGTGCGTTTTAGCAAAGATACATACAGTGTTAAAAAATGAGACTTATGTTATAGTGCAGGAGTTGTTTGAGATGTTTTAACATTTGTTTTCTTCTGTTGTTACACATCAAGAAGACAGAAAATACAGTTTTCCTCCCGATGATAGATATACAAATGATCATTTTGGGGGTGAAATATTTCTTGACCTGAGGTCACTGTGAGGATTGGGACTGGGGGTCACCCTAAGGACCTGAGGTCACCCCAAGGACCTGAGGTCACCACGAGGACCTGAGGTCAACCCGAGGACCTGAGGTCACCACGAGGACCTGAGGTCACCACGAGGATCTGAGGTCACCCCGAGGATCTGAGGTCACCCCGAGGACCTGAGGTCACCCCGAGGACCTGAGGTCACCACGAGGACCTGAGGTCACCCCGAGGACCTGAGATCACCCCGAGGACCTGAGGTCACCCTGAGGACCTGAGGTCACCCTGAGGACCTGAGGTCACCCCGAGGACCTGAGGTCACCACGAGGACCTGAGGTCACCCTGAGGACCTGAGGTCACCCTGAGGACCTGAGGTCACCCCGAGGACCTGAGGTCACCACGAGGACCTGAGATCACCCTGAGGACCAGGGCCACACTAATGACCAGGGTCACCCTGAGGACCTGAGGTCACCACGAGGACCTGAGGTCACCCTGAGGACCTGAGATCACCCTGAGGACCTGAGGTCACCCCGAGGACCTGAGGTCACCCTGAGGACCTGAGATCACCCTGAGGACCTGAGGTCACCCTGAGGACCTGAGATCACCCTGAGGACCGGGGCCACACTAATGACCGGGGTCACCACGAGGACCGGGGGTCACCCCGAGGACGGCGTCTTACCGATGGTCCTTTACTGCCCGCGCTGCCGGCTGCACCCGAGGGACCCTGAAACAGAGAGAGAGAGGGAAAATACCAACAGTGCAACGCAGAGGTCATTCAGAGTGCGTGACCAGAAGGAAGCGTTAGCAAACAACAATAAACATCGACGTGCTCCACTCTTATTGGACGTGACAACCTCAGGCCGAACCCACAAGTTGAGTTTAGACTTCAAAAACAAACTAACACACGTTAGTGGGTGGACTCCGTTCCCTTTGAACGGAGCCGTGTACGTCTTAATGTCTTTATGTCTTTATGTCTTTATGTCTTAATGTCTTTATGTCTTTATGTCTTTAAGTGGGGCTCTCGGCCCTCTGGCTGCAGCTTCACATCTAGGAGGCGGATCCTGAGCCGTATCGATCGTCTCGGGCTTCAACACCTTCAGCAACAACGCAACACAGGCATATTTCCCCAAAATGTCACATCGATTTCATTAAAACTGTTAATTAAAACTTTTGAAAAATATACACTTTTATTAATCCCCAAGGGGAAATTAGTTCTCTGCATTTAACCCATCCTTAGTTATTAAGGAGCAGTGGGCTGCGGTGAAGCGCCCGGGAAGCAACTGGGGGTTCAGTGCCTTGCTCAAGGACACTTCGACTTGCAGCTAATGGGGAGAGCGGGGATCGAACCCACGACCTTGCGGTTGAAGGACGGCCCTCTTACCCCACTGAGCTACAGCCGCCCCAAAAGTGTCGACGCATTTTCTTAAATACTTGAGGCTGCAGTGGAGACTTTTTAAACAGAGTCATCCCAATGAAGGGCTGCAAGCCATCGTCCATCTGTCCAGTTATTCTTGTTTTTTCATGATAATTAAATGATTGTCTAATAAAATGGCGTAAAGCTCTCCATCCTGAGGTCACACAGTGAAAGTTCAAGAGCAAAAACTGATGTAGAACAAAGAAGAGCACAAGAATCAGAGCATGATGGTCATATCTCCTATTCATTTTATATTATTAATATATATATATATATATATACACTACCGTTCAAAAGTTTGGGATCACCCAGACAATTTCGTATCTTCCATGAAAAATCACACTTTTATTTATCAAATGAATATAAAATATAGTCAAGACATTGACAAGGTTAGAAATAATGATTAATATTTGAAACATTAATTTTGTTCTACAAACTTCAAGCTCAAAGGAAGGCCAGTTGTAAAGCTTATATCACCAGCATAACTGTTTTCAGCTGTGCTAACATAATTGCACGGGTTTTCTAATCAGACATTAGTCTTCTAAGGCGATTAGCAAACACAATGTACCATTAGAACACTGGAGTGATAGTTGATGGAAATGGAGATATTTCATTAGAAACCAGACACTTCCACCTAGAATAGTCACTTACCACATTAACAATGTAGAGAGTGTATTTCTGTTTAATTTAATGTTATCTTTATTGAAAAAACAGTGCTTTTCTTTGAAAAATAAAGTCATTTCTAAGTGACCCCAAACTTTTGAACGGTCGTGTGTATATATATATATATATATATATATTTTAAAACCTTCCTCATTGTATCCTCTATCAGAACTAGCCAAGCAGTCAGGTTCACTGTCCTCTTCCACAGATGGAGACCACAGTGTAAACTCTGCTGTGCGCACACTGCCCCCTGCTGGCTGAACCAACTACTACAACCCGAGAGGCCCCGGGACTCAACCTGGGAGACGGTGTGGGGCCACTTCCATCTCAGAGCGTCTTGAAGACGGAGAGTCTTCCAGTCGGAAGCAATTTACTTTAAAACAGGGACGCGTGGGATGATGTACAGTGAGCTCCCTCTTCCCTCAAGATGACGTGTGTCTGAGTGTGTGTCTGCATCTGTGTGTGTGTGTCTGTATCTGTGTCTCTGTGTCTGTGTGTGTGTGCCTGTGTCTGTGTGTCTGTGTGTATGTGTGTCTGTGTGTGTGTGTGTATGTGTGTGTGTCTGTGTGTGTGTCTCTCTGTGTCTGTGTCTCTGTGTGTGTGTATGTGTGTGTCTGTGTGTGTGTGTGTATGTGTGTGTGTCTGTGTGTCTGTGTGTGCCTGTGTGTGTATGTGTGTGTATGTGTGTATGTGTGTCAGTGTGTACGTGTGTCTGTGTGTCTGTGTGTATGTGTGTCAGTGTGTGCCTGTGTCTGTGTGTCTGTGTGTCTGTGTCTGTGTGTATGTGTGTGTGTGTGTGTGTGTGTGTGTGTGTGTGTGTGTGTGTGTGTGTGTCTGTGTGTGTCTGTATGTGTGTGTGTGTCTGTGTGTGTCTGTGTGTGTGTGTCTGTGTGTGTGTGTCTGTGTGTGTGTGTGTGTGTCTGTGTGTGTGTGTGTGTGTCTGTGTGTGTGTGTGTGTGTGTGTGTGTGTGTGTGTGTGTGTGTGTGTGTGTGTGTGTGTGTGTGTGTGTGTGTGTGTGTGTGTGTGTGTGTGTGTGTGTGTGTGTGTGTGTGTGTGTGTGTGTGTGTATATAAACGGTTCACAGGAATCAGACACAACAACATTCTCAGGTTATGGTTTTGAAATATGATAGAATGGGAACCTGTGTACCAGGCTTTCCTTCTGCTCCCTCTGGTCCAGGTGGCCCCAGCGGACCCTGTGAGTGACACACACACACACACACACACACACACACACACACACACACACACACACACACTCAATATAGGAACAATAAATATTCCTATTATGGCAAATAAATCAGTTTAATCGCAACAGAAACAGAATATTAGTGCTACAGGACTGTCTCAGAAAATTAGAATATTGTGATGAAGTTCTTTATTTTCTGCAATGCAATTAAAAAAACAAAAATGTCATGCATTCTGGATTCATTACAAATCAACTGAAATATTGCAAGCCTTTTATTCTGATTTATTGCTGATTATGGCTTACAGCTTAAGAAAACTCAAATATCCTATCTCTAAATATTAGAATATCATGAAAAAGTATACTAGTAGGGTATTAAACAAATCACTTGAATTGTCTAATTAACTCGAAACACCTGCAAGGGTTTCCTGAGCACAAACACTCAGCTGTTATAAATCTTTTTTTTTACTTGGTCTGAGGAAATATTAAAATGTTATGAGATAGGATTTTAGAGTTTTCTTAAGCTGTAAGCCATAATCAGCAATATTAATAGAATAAAAGGCTTGCAATATTTCAGTTGATTTGTAATGAATCCAGAATGCATGACATTTTTGTTTTTTTAATTGCATTACAGAAAATAAAGAACTTCATCACAATATTCTAATTTTCTGAGACAGTCCTGTATATGAAGATGAATGAAGGTTTGTGTGATTCAGCATCGACCCGATTCTGACTGGCTGTAAGTTTACCGATGGGCCCGGTTGGCCAGAGTGGCCCCTCGGTCCGGTCCGGCCCTGGGGTGGGGAGAGAGAGCATCAGAACCAACTCGCCCAAAAACCCACAAACAAATGTGTAGCGATCCACAAATAAACAAATCCAAATGTATTTATGTGTGCATTGGAATGTGTTTGTTAGTCTCTCTGTGTGCATTTGCAATTATTGAGACTGATAGATTACTACAGACAGAAGAATGTGCACGCCGGCTCCAAATTAGCCTCATCGTGAAGTTTCTATTTGTCTATTATTTTTTATATATATTTATATATTTTTTATTTAACCACTGTGAGTCCCGTTGAGATTAAAAATCTCTTTTTCAAGGGTGACCTGCACAAGACAGGCATCAACATAAGAAACACACAGCTACAAACAAAACACACACAACAAGACGAGTTAAAATAAACTAAAAGTTGAGAGACGAGTGACATCACAGAGTTAATTTAAGAAATATTGACATTTTGGGATTTTCATTGATCCCATTGAACTCATGCAGTACCTTGATCCCTCTGGGGCCCGGCTTGCCGCTGCGCCCGTCCGGTCCTCTGTTTCCCTTCAAGGAGGTTCAGATATGAGTGAGTGAGCATCATTATGTTGATGTTAAATGATACAACATACACGACCGGTCAAAGGTTTGGGGTCACCCCCCCACACTGACACTTTTATTTCAAATGAATATAAAATATAGTCAAGACATTGATAAGGTTTGAAATAATGATTTTTATTGTAAATATTAATGTTGTTCTTCTTGTGGCTCAAAGGAAGGCCAGTTTTACAGCTTCTCTCAGCAGCATAACTGTTTTCAGCTGAGCTCACATAAAAAGGGTTTTCAAGGGTTTTCTACCCCTCCGTTAGTCTTCTAAGGCGATAACACAATGTACCATTAGAACACTGGAGATGGGCCTCTACACACCTCTGTAGAGACCTCATTAAACACCAGAGAATAGTCATTTACACATTAACTATGTAGAGAGAGTATTTATGATTCATTTAATGTTATCTTCATTGAAAAAAACAGTGCTTTGAAAAATAAGGATATTTCTAAGTGACCCCACACTTTTGAACGGGATACTTTTGACCGAGCTTATTACAGAAAGGTTACTAATCAAACTTGGTTTTTATTTGACACCCCGACTCAAACACAAATGACACACCACTAAATATTCCTGCCTGAGTTCATTTTAATTCCCACTGCTGGACTGAGTTCACCACAACGTCTCATTGTGAGGTAGTCAGTGATCCAGGAGATGGGGGGCGCGGCCCACCCCACCCGCAGCTTCTCACTCAGCAGCAGTGGCTGGATGGTGTTAAATGCACTGGAGAAGTTAAAGGGTGACTCTCACAGAGACCCCGGTTCCATCCAGGTGCGACTGAGCTGGGCAGCAGGTAGATGATGGCGTGCCCACTCCCACATGAGGCTGGTAAGCAAATTGCAGAGGGTCCAACGATGATTTCACCTGCGGCCGGAGGTGGGCCAAGACCAGCCTCCCCAGCACCTTCATCACATGGGAGGGGGGGGCGGCCGGTCGGTAGTCGTGGAGGCCAGATGGTGCTGATTTTTTGGGACAGGGACCAGGCAGGCGCCTTCCACAGCACGGGACTTCCCCAGCCTCAGGCTGAGGTTGAAGAGGCGCTGCAGGACACCAGACAGCTGGGTGGCGCAGGTCTTTAGGACCCTGGGGCTGATGCCATCAGGACCTTCAGCTCTGCGCTGGTGTAGTTTCTCCAGCTGTCTTCTCACCTGGTCAGTCGTCACAGAGAGAGGGGGGAGGGTGGAGGAGCCCATTGTTATTGAGGGCTGGGTGGATGTGCAGCTCAGCAGGGGGGACAGAGGGGGAGGAGGTGTTTGGGAGGTGTGATGTGTGGAGGAGACGGGGGAGGGCTGTGAACTGAACCTATTGAAAAAACAGTTCAGCTCGTTGGCCCTCTCCAGGGAGCCCCCTGGCTGTCTCCCTCCCACCTTGAAGCCAGTTATCTGCTTCATGCCAGACCACACCTCCCTTGTGTTGTTCAGCTGGAGTTTGGCCTCCAGCTTCCTCCTGTAGGAGTCCTTGCCCTCCCTGAGCTTCACCTTTAGGTTGCGGGGGGCTTTCCTCAGCTCACCCCTGTCTCCAGTCCTGAAAGCAGTTTTCCCATGTTAAGAGGCGCCTTCAGGTCCCTGGTGATCCAGGGCTTGTTGTTGGGGAAGCAGCGCACAGTCCGTGATGGGATGGTGGTGTGTTCACAGAACTTGATGTATTCCGTGATGCAGTCGGTCATACTGTTGATGTCCCCCCTGCGGTCCAAAAGCACATCCCAGTCCGTTGACTCAAGCAGTCCTGTAGGCGTCGTTAGCCTCCAAGACCACCTCCTCACAGTCCTGGTGGTCACCGGGAGCCTCTTCACCAGAGGAACATACCTGGGTGTCAGCCGGACCAGGTCATGATCAGACCTGCCGAGGGGGGGAAGGGCAGTGGCGCTGTATCCCCTTTGTATTAGCATACAGCAAGTCCAGAGTTTTATTGTTCCTTGTTTGGGAAATTAATAATTTCAAATTTGGGGAAAAAAGACAATTTTTTCCCCCAGAAAATCCCCTTTTAAATTTTTCAAATTTAATATTTAAAATATTCAAAAAACAAGGGCTCTTTAAAAATTTTAAATATTTTTTGCCCCCAAACAGTCCGGGAAGGCCGTTTTATAATTTTTATGTATTTAGAACGGGAGGTGTAATAACCAAATTAAAAAATTATTTCCCTCCAAGGGGGTTCCCCATGAAGCATTTCGTTTATGAGACCACACTCTTGTCAAGAGTTCAGCGGAGTGCCTCCAGTTCCAACCTTCAAGCATTGTCACCGAGCTTCACCGAGATGCCTGGGTTTTCAGCTCGACCAGTCATGAAACCTTTCCAGAAGGCTTGGCCTGTGTAGGCTTTTTAGCAGCAAGTCCAGATGGGTGGGCGTTTTGGCAGCTATGTATTGTTGAGGCTAATCTGTTGAATTTTCCCCCAGCTGTCCAGAAGCACCAGTCGTTGATTCAGAGCCTTGATGGGCCGTTCTTCAGGACCATACGGTCAAGCTGTCACCACACGCTCAAGGGGAGAGATCTGGGTGTACGGCGCAGGCTACAGCCATTGACAGAAGGCAGTCCGCTGTTGGTCCTGCTTCTTCCATAAACAGCGTTTCTTGTCCTGTGGAGCTTGTGTTTGGGTCAGTCCTGTTGCCGATGAAAATGGCTATATCACTGTCCCACAGGTATGGCAAGCGTTGCAAGGATGAGTGATAGCCTTCCTATTTAAAATCACTTAACTGGGTTACAAATTCCTCGCCACTTTACCAGCACCATAACGCAGCTCCTCAGCACATCACATTAGCCCTTCAGGCGATAGCTTGACAGTGTAGTCCAAGGACACTCCCAGCATCTTTCACCGATCTCTGAAATGCACAAGCCTCGGGTAGAATTATCCAAACACCGTCATCTTGGATTCATCGTCCAATAAGACCTTTTCCAAATAAAGTTCCTTGTCCAATGCCCGTGTCTTTGCCATGACAATTTTCTTTTTATTGGCAGCTCATTGATAGTGGCTTTTCTTCACTCTAGATGGAAGCACAGTCGCTATTCACTTCTGTGCTGACAACTAGCTAAGGGCCATGTTAAAGAAGCTGCCAGTTGAGACCTGTTTTGAGGCATTTCAAACAGAGGACTCTAATGTCATTGTCTTCGCTGGTTGTAGGGCCATCCCATACTGTGTTTGTATGGTTAGAGCGTTTGTGCTTTCTTGAGAGAGAGTAGTACACTACTGCTTAGAAAGTTTGTCAGTTTCTTTGACAATTTTGTTCTGGAATACACTTATTTCTAAGTGTTCAAGATGACTGGAGATTTCACATTGATAAGTTTTTTCTGGATTTTGAGAGTCTTCTTCGAACCTAACAAATGTGATGCTCTGCTGATACTCAACAGGCTCATAAGGAATTTGTGAGGTTCTATTTCACCTGTCCTGAGCCTGAAAGGTCTGGTGTTACATTTGGATATCTTTCGTCTTGACATATATGGTGAGTTTATGTATATAACAGACAAAGTCATGACCAGGTGCCTGCTTTCCCTAAAAGTTCTGCACGAGTCAGTTCTTTTTCATGTTGTTCAAAGTGCATGGTCAGCTTGAAGGTATGAATGTGTTGAAATGATGATTTCTTCCTTGAGTCTTGTGCTGAAATGGTGGAGTTGTCGATCGTCGGCCTCAAAGCCTGTGGTGCTCTGTTCGGTGTGGTGAGGATCTTGTGTTTTCACGGCGGTCCTGTCGTTAGGCTGTGACCGAGAACGCCAGTCTTGGTTTCGGTCTATCACCACCCTTACACCAATGCTTCAATCGGTGTCAATGCAATTGTTCTTCATGACCATATTAGTCTTTATTGAGAGAATGGTTGTTGTTGCTAATTCTGTGTGCTAAGAGAGTCGCTCCGCTCGTGCTGCTACACCGGCGACGGTCCATAAGAGGCGATTGAGATTAGCGTCCTGTGTTGACTTAATGGTAGCATTTGCCTGTTCTCCTGCATAGTGCATGAGTGTGTCCACTCATGGTTAATTTGGAGACTGTGCGTACAAGCGAGAACACACGCTCTGGCTTGTTCCATTCTCATGGCAATACCTCTTTTAGGCAGTGCTGGCGATGGTTCATTCAGCAGCACAGATCTGCTGGTTTTAGAGTCCGGATCCCCACATGTAAGTGCATTTTCAGGGTGACATTCAACCAGCCTCATAGCCACCTTTCAGTCTCAACTCCAAGATATCGAGTGTTACATTGATTGATCTCTCTGATACCACGCGTCATAGCAGGTATGGCAACAAAGCACTGTTGTCCCATGACCCATCCATTGAGCTCTGCTATCGATCCATCTTTTTCCTTCAGAGGCTTCAGAGGTGAGTGTCCTGACATCGCGTCTGTGACCATTAGGTCGGTATCAATACCTCAAAGTCACACTCTACACCTCAGGATGACCGCCAGGCGTACTAAGTTCAGAGAACCGAGACGTCTTTTCATCTTCCAGGGTTCAGACCAGCTGTTTGAACGAGCACGCTTGCGGAGGCTTGCAATGTGGACACCGTCCCTAACTGTCCAGTAATCGAGGAGGACCTGTTCTACAGGCGAGTCCGCGGCAAGCCGTTAGACAGCAGCAGTTATTGGTCTTCACGCAGACCCTGCCCACACGCTCAACGTGAGATCGAGACAAGTTGCCTTGAGCTTCCTTCTCAGGCTAGCCAGCAGTCGCCTTCGTGTGGCTCAGAGGCAGTATCGCGCTACCCGCACGTCTGTGCACTTATAGGGGATGGACTTTTGTCATTGCTCCCTGCATAGCTACTGAGGTTCACTCTGTAATGCTCTCCAAAGCCGTCTATTCCCAGGCCTCGTCCCATGTGGAGCTTCCCAGGGTTCTGGGGCATTACTAGCGCCTCGAGCACCAGGGCGTGAGGCTGCCACCTGCGACTCCGGCTCATATGTGCGTCCATACGGCTTCAGGAGCGAGCATGTGCATTACTGATCTAGCAGTCACGTCCGCCGGTTGGCGGGCCTCCAGTGGAACAACCACTACTGTCAGTGAGACAGGTTTCTACAGGAGCATCGACCCGTGCATTCGGTGTAGCCCCAAGTGCAGCAGAGCTCCCGCCAGGCACTGGTCACCGAGACAGGTGCGACTAGCTGAGGCCTCTGCAGCCTCCCTCCTGTGGGAGGCAGATCGGCTTCATGTCTTCGCTCAGGCCTATCGGGTCAAATTACAGCTGCATCAGCTGTCTTTCCAACGCTTTCTCAGGCTCTCCAGGACTGTGCCCGGAACATAAAGAGGTATTTCTGAGCCCATCTCACAGCATAACCTTATTGAGTGTAGCCTCTAGATGTCAGCGCCTCCCAAGGATGGGCCACAGTAGCAGTTACTTGCATCCTCTCAAGGGTCTGTAGGCCAGTCGTAGCAGCAACTACAGGACATGCTCCCCTGACACAGATGGCCACAGTAGCGGGTGCTCAGACAGGTGACAGCTCTGCTAGAGATGCTGTCTGTGACCCTCATAGCCAGGCGGATGTTCTCCTGTATACTGGGCCTTGTGGCTACGCTGGACAGTGACAGCTACGCCTGGGGGGCATACGCTACTGCCTCTGTCCTGCTAGGACCTGGTGGAGTGTGTTCCGGGTTAGTCCAGTATGGACACGTCAAGCCTCCTCTAAGAGGTGCTCACTGGCAGCCGATGATGGAGCAGCCTCCTAGCGAGTTGGCGACGCTGCTACCAGAGCGGTGCTCCCCAGCAGCTGGCAAGTGCAGCACACCTGGCCACAATCCACTCTCTACCATGCCCCTTAAGAGATAGTCCAGGGTTACCACCTTATCACAGATCACCGAACCCGGCGTCCATGCAGGATATGGCCAAATGTGGCCTTCGTCCCATGCCATCCATTGAGCTGACTATCGATCCATCGGTTTTCCCAAGGGACTCGAGGCCGGATGACCAGTGTCCTCGAGCCCAGTCGGTTCTCAGGTGACCATTTTACCGTGCTTACTACGGCAACTCCCCTCATATGTCATACTTGACTACAGCCTCAGTGATGCTTCGCTGCAGGCATGTGCACTTACGTCGAGAGAACCTGGGCGCCTAATGCTCTCCAGGGTTCAGACCAGCTGTTTGGCCGGCGCAGGCACCCTCTGTCGGAGGGCATGTAGGAACAACCTCCCTACTGTCCCAGTGAAATCAGGGGACCTGCTCTACAGGCGCAGCAGCGCACGGTGCAAGCCGGTTAGACCAGGCAGCAGTTATCTGGTCTTCGCAGGACCGTGTCCACACCCCGCAAACTCGGGGGCGCCACATCTTGACTTTCTCAGGCTGAGCCCAGCAGACATCCTTCGTGTGGTCTCCAGAGGAGATCGCCCATGTCTGTCGACTTAAGGGAGGCCTTTTGTCAGGCTCCTAGAATGCTTCACAGACGGTTGCTCTGTTATGCTTTCCAAAGCCGTTATTCCCAGGCTTCTTCCATGTGGACTTCCCCAGGAGTTTCTACAAAGGGCATTACTGCAGCCTGCAATCACCAGGGCGTGAGGAAACTGCCATCCTGGACGATCTGGCTGATATGTGCGCCATACCCATTTAGGGCCACACAGTGCATTACTTGCACTCTCTCACGCCGCCGGTTGGGCCGCCGTGAACAAACAACTGTCTGAGCCATTCTCAGAGCATAACCTTTATTGGTGTAGCTCTAGATGCAGCCACTAAGCGGCCTGGCCACTCAGACAGGTGGACAGCATCCTCTGCAGCCTTCCCCTCTCTGAGGGGGCAGATGGCTGTCTTTTATCCTCTTCTTGCCTATCGGGTAAATTGACAGCTGCATCAGCTGTCTTACACTCTTTCTCACGCTGCCCGGTTGGGCCTTCGTGAACATAAAGAGTTTTCTGAGCCATTCTCGGAGCATAACCTTCGTTGGTATAGCTCTAGATGCAGCCACTAAGTGGGCCTGCCCGTCACTCAAGCAGGTAGGTACTCTCTGAGGGGGCAGGCAGTGGTCTTTTATCCCTTTTTTCCTTGCCTATGGGGCAAATGCTTGGGCTGCTGTCGCAGCGCCCTTCGCATGGAGGGCCTAACAGCCTTCGCCAGGGCCACAGGCACAAGATGGGGGTCACAGTGGTGCCTCGGCTCTATCCCGTCAGAGGGTGAGAGCATACCTGTCAGAGGGTATCCCCAGGAAGGGTCCGCCCACCGGAGGTCGCCACAGCAGACTCCCGCCTCTCAAAGTGGGGGCGCAGTCTGGCGGTACAGGACTTCCAGAGGACAGTCTATTCGCGACACTTGGGTCTGGAGCCACAGGCCATGCACCTAGCGCTCAAACAGTTCCTGCCATACTTGGGAGGAATAGGTACTTGTTGGCGAGACATCGCCTCAACCACGTGTTGGCTTGAACCTCCAGGGCCTCTAGGGCGGCAGAGCTGCTACGAAGCTCCGTGCCCTTCTGATTTTCTTACTCCGGTAACCCTTCACCTGACCAATTGTCGGGCGCAGGTAGCGACCAGAGAACGGAACCAGGCTGCCCCACACTTCCGCCTGATCTTGCCAACTACTGGGGTCTTCAACAGGGCCACCGAATTTGCTGGTGGCCCCTTGCGTCCAGCCAGGACTTGGTTCCCCTGGCTGCACAGACTTCGCTGTGAGACGCCACGGTGCCTCGCTGACATGCGGGACCCCTAGCACAGCTAGATGGTGGGACCTGCCATCCCGATCCCGGCCGTGCCCAACAAAGGGCCTGGCCGCAGAAGCAGCTGAACAGAATCAGTCCAAAGGACTATTCTAGATGCCGGAGTGCCATCCGTCTACGAGACGTGCAGACCGAAGCCGCTTCCCGACCAGCGGACGGAGGGACCCAGTACGGTGCCTCGTGCCTACGGTACTCACGCCTCCGTCATCCCTTCTAGTTAAGGGCATGTCTGCCTCTATCCTGAGGGCCTACATAGCTGCCATTTCAGGGCAGCATGCTAAAGCCGACAATGATGCGGAACAGCCACAAGCTGGTGTCCCTCTTCATAAGGAGGGCCTCAGTGACTATCTGAGCCCCCTGAGGGCTCCTCCAGGGGACTTGCCCGGGTACTGGACACCTATGCTCGCCTCCTTGGCAGAGGCAGAGCTGTGGTTGCTGTCGGCAAAGACCTTTCATCCTTGCCATAACTGTGGCAGAGCAAGTAGGCAAGCTACACGCCTGTCGGTCAATGAGCCTTGTCTGAGGGGAACTCAGAGGGCTCGGGTGTCACACTGCGGCCTAAAGCAGTGGCTTCCCCCAAAGGTGCTGGCACGCTCGGGTCTCAACCAGCCTGTCCAGCCTGCACAGCTTGACCACCATAACTAGTCAGTTAGGGTGGATCTAAGAAGTGCTATGCCACTGCAGAACAGTGCCTGTTCCACTAGATAGTGGAGGCCATTGCCTGTGCATAGGTGGTGAACGTCCGTGCTCTGCCATCCAGAGCAGGGTGTTGTTCTACCAACGGCGTTCCCACATCACAGGCGACCCAAAGAGGTACGCCCGTAGGGAATATAGGTGCATATGTATGCAACAGCCTCAGGGCATCGTTGCACATTCACCAGAGACTACAGAGTGAACGGGAACACCCTCCATGCATTGCAGGTGGTCCAAATCCTCTGCTTGAGTCATATGAGGTAGTTTCCTTGGGATTCCTCGTGACTCTGTTGGTATAAGTCATCCAGTGCTAAGCACTCGGAATCTCGTGAGTTCGCGAGAAGATTTCGTAGAACTGATCTCGGGATGACACCGGAACTTATACCCGGTGGGCGGGTCATCCGAGGTCACGGGTGACTTTGTTGTTATTAATACTCGACCTGCTATGCGCAAGACGAAAGATATCCAGTGCTAAGCACCGCCTCTGGCGGTCATCCAGGATTCATAGAACCATAGTTACATACGTAACTTGCGTTTTATAGCTTCTCTCAGCAGCATAACTGTTTTCAGCTGAGCTCACATAAAAAGGGTTTTCAAGGGTTTTCTACCCCTCCGTTAGTCTTCTAAGGCGATAACACAATGTACCATTAGAACACTGGAGATGGGCCTCTACACACCTCTGTAGAGACCTCATTAAACACCAGAGAATAGTCATTTACACATTAACTATGTAGAGAGAGTATTTATGATTCATTTAATGTTATCTTCATTGAAAAAAACAGTGCTTTGAAAAATAAGGATATTTCTAAGTGACCCCACACTTTTGAACGGGATACTTTTGACCGAGCTTATTACAGAAAGGTTACTAATCAAACTTGTTTTTTATTTGACACCCCGACTCAAACACAAATGACACACCACTAAATATTCCTGGCTGAGTTCATTTTAATTCCCACTGCTGGACTGAGTTCACCACAACGTCTCATTGTGAAGTCTCGGTGCAGGAGGCCGCCGGAGGCTCTCGTGTTTCACAGTTAAATTCCACGTGAAGTAATTTCACATCACTGACCTTTAACCCCTGCCTGCCCTGTTTACCCTGGGGACCAGTTTCCCCATTTGTGCCCTAAGATGAAGAAACATAAAACCAGTCAGTCAATCTGAACCGCCTGGTTCACCTTCAACAGCTTCTCTCTCTGGGCTAAAGGAGCATGAGATACAGTATTAAGACCCAAATACTTATGTGAAAAGTAATAAAATTAAAAAGTGGTGTGTGTATGTATATATATATATATTTATGATATTTCTATATTTCTAGATATATAAAGATATATATATATAAATAAGATGTATAAATATATATATATTTATGATATTTCTATATAAATATATATATACATATATATATATACATACATATAAATATATACATACATATAAATATATATATATATACAGACACACATATATATATATATACATATACACATATATATATAGAAATATACACACACACACATATACATATATATTTCTTTATTCATAAATAATAAATAATAATAATAATGCTCTATCTTCTTGCAGTTATGTGTTCATTATAATATGCACTGTGTAGGTAAACATCCACACATCTCCTACTGTACATCTTTACATACGTGTGTGTCTCCTACTGTACATGCGTGTGTATCTCCTACTGTACATACGTGTGTATCTCCTACTGTACATGCGTGTGTGTCTCCTACTGTACATACGTGTGTATCTCCTACTGTACATGCGTGTGTGTCTCCTACTGTACATACGTGTGTGTCTCCTACTGTACATACGTGTGTGTCTCCTACTGTACATGCGTGTGTATCTCCTACTGTACATACGTGTGTGTCTCCTACTGTACATGCGTGTGTATCTCCTACTGTACATACGTGTGTGTCTCCTACTGTACATACGTGTGTATCTCCTACTGTACATACGTGTGTGTCTCCTACTGTACATGCGTGTGTATCTCCTACTGTACATACGTGTGTGTCTCCTACTGTACATACGTGTGTATCTCCTACTGTACATACGTGTGTGTCTCCTACTGTACATGCGTGTGTGTCTCCTACTGTACATCAGTGTCCTCCACTGTACCTCGATGCCTTTGGGGCCAGACTGGCCCTTTGATCCCGTGAAACCTGGGAAGCCGTTGGGGCCCCTCTCCCCCTGAGGACCCCGAATACCGGCTGCCCCTGGAATGCCCTGATAATAAAAATAAAAAGAAGCATTAAGGAACATTAAAAAACTTCTCGGAATAATACATAGGTACATCAAACGGTTAAATAATAGTATTTTGGCAAATCTGATTATCTGTGGTGCTGAGAGGCCTCCAGCAGGCCTCTCGTTTTAGCTAGCTGGTTGTGTTAGCTGGTTGTAGCTAGCTGGTTGTGTTAGCTGGTTGTAGCTAGCTGGTTGTAGCTTCCTCCAGTATTTCCTGTGAGAGGCGTCGACCTCCATGAACAAAGCCACTCCACATGTTCCTTCAGTAGCTCGGTGACGTTGCATTGTTTTCTCCTTTGAGTGCTAACGGGGAAGAAGCCGGCTCCTACTTTGTCTCCGTCGGGTCCCGGATCCCCCTTGTCCCCGTCCGGTCCCCTGTTGCCCTTTGAAAAGATAGAAACATGGTCAAAACTAGGAAGCTTTAATAATCATAATAATAATCTCAGTGAAGCTTCATAACGAGCACCCACCGTTAACCCGGAGAACCCCATCGCGCCCGGTCTCCCTGCAGCACCCTGTGAGGACAACACAAGGACAACAGTGGATTAGGTGTTTAAAGATCAACGTGCACATTTAGAAACAGATCTGACATAATTACATATTCAAATATTTCAAAAAGATACCAGCAGAGGGCGCTGTGAGGCGTTATAACCAGCAGAGGGCGCTGTGAGGCGTTATAACCAGCAGAGGGCGCTGTGAGGCGTTATAACCAGCAGAGGGCGCTGTGCGGCTGCACTTTGCTGCCTACCAACAGAGCGCAGGACACTCACCACCACTTGTGACTATGTTTAAGCTGCATCTGGTCCGTTGATACAACGTGTATCTACATTACTGTTATGTAATAACACCTTCGAGAACAACTCACCGCGGGACCCTCAAAGCCGGCATCCCCTCGGACACCCACGGGCCCCACAGGACCCTGGAGAGACAGACAAGAGGGTCTACGTTACTGCGCGTTCTGTTCCTCACGTGTTGATACGACTTGGCCTGAACCGGCGGCTCTCAAACCGCCATCTTCAATTTCATCAACCATTCAAAATGTTAAATTTCTTTTCTTTTTTCTTTCCTGTCAACATTTCACAACGTGTCCATGGCACTGAACTTCTTTGCTTGTTTATCGTCTCCACGTGAGGATTCTTTGAACTGGAGTTGCAGACATTGTCCCCCCTCACTTATACATTCACGATATACAGAGTTTAATTCCACTTCATCGCGGTTAAAATGATAAACCAGGACACTTCATGCTCAAATCCACGAAAAGCACCGTACAGGATCTCCTTTGGGTCCGGCGGCGCCGCTCAGGCCCGGATGTCCCTGTGGAGAGGAACACATCGACTTCAACGTCCTGCAACCCGACCGATCAAAAGTCCCGTCTCTACTCCTTGAGCTGGACTCACCTGGGTCCCTCGGAGCCCTGGAGGTCCCACCTGTCCCTCTACACCTGGGGGCCCCTAGCCAGAAGAAAAGAGAAGGTCATCTTCATAGAATGTGTTGATGTAACTCTGGTCACATGACGTCTGTTCTTCTGTCCATCCTGGAGAGGGATCCTCTCCTCTGTGGCTCTCCTGAAGGTTTATTCACTTTTCTTCCCCATGAAAGTTTTTTTTCTATTTCTTGGGAGTTGTTCCTGATACGATGTGAGGTCAAAGGTCAAAGGTCAGGGATGTCGTATGTGTAGAGACTGTACAGCCCTCTGAGGGGAGTCTGTAATTTGTGATATCGGGCTATATAAAATAAAGTGAAAAGGTTCACAGTCTCTAAACATATCCAGCATGTTGAATAACACACACACACACACACACACACACACACACACACACACACACACTGTATACCCGTGAGCCTTTGGGACCAACACTGCCAGCGGGGCCGATGTCCCCCTGAAAGAAACAATAAACAGTGAATATAAATAACATACATTTATAAATAACTGAGGAAGTGACTAAGTCTGAAACCTTCCAGTCATAAGGTATAAATACATAAAATAACATTTGATTAATTTTACGTTTTACGCATAATATGTAATTAATCTTTAGTCTTTGATCCTCTGCTAACTCAAATTCATTCAGGTGTCATATGATTGTATGTATGTATATATATATATATATATATATATATATATATATATATTTATGGATTGATCTACAGGATAAATATTGGTAGGTCATATATATATAAATATATATATATATATAAATATATATATATATATATATTTATATATATATATTTATATATAAAAAATGGTGTGCTGCAGTGCGTAAAGAATAAGTAACCGTATATAAATATATATATATATATATATATATATATAAATAACATAAATATATAAATAACTGAGGAAGTGACTAACTAAGTCTGACGTCTATGAAACCTTCCAGACATAAAACATTTGATTAATTTAACATTGTATGCGTAATATGTAATTAATCTTCAGTCTTTGATCCTCTGCTAACTCAAATTCATTAATGTGTCCGATGGCTAATAATCATCATCATCCATTTAAAATATATCGTGAAAAAACACGCATCTTAAAAAAGTGTCTTGAAACCGGACGAGGAGTAACTTCCCGACAGCTTCTGGTCGACAACGAGGATTTGTTACCTTGATTAAAATACTCATGTATTTAAATGTATATAGTTCTAACAAGTATTGGAAACATTGGGGATAACGAGAACTCAACAAAATACACAACTTATGTCATTGTTAGACGTTTCACTGCAGAGAAGTTCCACGTTAAACCTTCTATCGTTTCATTGGCTCTCGTGATGCGCGAGAATCTTTGTCTCGTGTCGCCGTAAGTTTAATATCATTAAAGAGGAACACGCATCGCTCATGTTCAATTTCATTATTAACACAACAACTAAAGTAATTAGTTGCATGCATTTTAAAAAACACGTTTAACTCTCGTGTTACTCAGTTGTTGCGGCGTCATCTTACCCGTGAGCCGGTAACTCCTTGAGCGCCGATTCCTCCCGTGAAACCGTCAGCGCCCTGGGACACACACACACACACACACACACACACACATTTAATACATATATTGATATCAGACATATTTTGCCGTCTTCCGATCGGTGTGTGTGCTCACCGTCGGCCCCGGCGGACCTGGGGGCCCGTCCAGCCCGCTGTCCCCCTGGAGACAACAGAGCAGCACGATCAGCGTTGGGTCACGAGATTAATAATCAGGCATTTGACACGCACGCCTAATTCAGTCTAATAATCGTATTGAAGTCAGTATTAAAGCCAAACACAGTCCGTAAACTGGCGGGTTCATCTCAATTCGCTTCATTCGGAAACTGTTGCTCAATCCTCTTGCCCCAAAGCATGCAAAATCTCCCCAAATTGGGGTCAGAAGTCTGAGAGTTCCTTTGGTTTCTCGAATCATTTGAAACAAGCTAAAGTTTAAAGAACCTGACACTAAACATCGCATGTGTTATTACTTTTATTTTGTACTCAACCTCAAAAAAGAAGCAGAGCTCAACCGATTAGAACGGCGCCGACATAAAAACACAGGAGTTCATCAATCGTACGTTATTTTCATGATTGAATTAGATTGTTTGTTTAAATGTCGAGATCACCGCGTGACACGTGGCGACGTCGTGGTGAACCGGCGTGAAGGCCGAGACGACAGCATGCACTTCACGGAGGAATCATGCGCAACTGTGCAATGTAGAAGAAAAGAAAGAGCTAAATCTTTTTTTTAAAAGAAAAAAAGAAGCTTGTGGAGCATGACATCACTCACATCAGGACCACTGGGCCCCTCTGGCCCGGAGCCACCTCGAGTCCCCCGAGGCCCCTGTAGGGAAGATCCAAGTAGAGCATGTCACTGTAACACAACACTACATCATTGAATTACACAGAAGACGCTGATTTAAAATACTACAGAGGGCACGTTTTAATACGAGTAAATCCAAAAATAGACCGAAGAGAAAACGCGAGTCGGAGTTTGGATGAGGGATTTAAAAAAGGGATTCCAAAACCGGTCTCAGACGTGGTGGACGGGATGGACTTTGCCCTGCCAGAAACACTGGTACCGATGCTGACTTGATTTGATGACGTCACCTTAAAGATGTACCGATGTCACAATGCTGATGTGCGAATGTGTTATTTGATGTGGCTTTTCTAATTCTTTTTAATCTATTTCTTTGTCTGTTTTTTGTTGTTATTCACCCGTTGTATTGTATCCTTAAAGTCCTCTCTTATTAATTTGTCAAATTTAAATAAATATATAAATAAAGGCATTCAGATGCTCACGTCTTTTCCTCCACAAAAGCCGCATTGTTTGTTTTCTGGCTCTCGTTTCATGTTCGTTGGACGTGTGAGAATTAATTGACACACACACAGATGCCTTCTCATTGTTTTTAAATGGGTCCAGTAATGTGTTGGACGTGTTCTTTGTGTGTGAGCAGCTGACTGGATGCTTCTGGTTTTGTGAACCGAGTATTTTCTCTCCTACACATGTGATGTCAAAAGGAACTAAACAGGACACTCACTGGTGGTCTGACGGCACCGGGTGGGCCCAGTAAACCAGTAGAGCCCTGAATGAAGAGACAAGTCCAGGATCAAAAAGAGACACTTCCAGTCTTTTTTTTTTTGTGAGGACAAATTCTAATTCTGCTTTTTTAATAATATGCATGATGATGATGATGATAATTAAACTGCACCAATGAGTACCTGCTCACCGGGTTCCCCGATCTCCCCTCTTGGACCCTTGAGGCCGATGAGACCCTGAAGAGGTGAAGAAGTGTCAGTCAAGGGCCAGAACACGACATCATAAAACCGACAGATTATTAGTGTTGTCCGGCCGGTTTTGTGTATTCTTAATCCTCTCATTGCGTCGTTACCGACCACCAAACATCAGGTGTCAAACACAAACATTTCCCGTGCTTTTATTTTGAAGGTTTCAAATGAAATGGATTTATGTTGTAATATTAGAGACATTTACTTATGTACCATATTTATACACTCAAATAAACAATAATCAAATGCAAAGAGAGTTATTTAACAATATGTTCGAGGAGTTTATAAAGTGTTTCCGGCCCTTTAAGAGGGCGGCCATGATGCTGATGTGGCCCACGGTGAACATGAGTTTGACACCCCTGCACTAGAGGAAAGAAACTGTGTTGAAGTCTGTTGGTTCAGCAGCTGATACAACATCTGGCTGTGGTTTTAATATCCCTACAGGGTTCATAAACATGACCACTGGATTTCCAGGACTTTTCCAGGATCAAACATGTTGTGAAATCTCGGGCGTACACATGAACAAGTAAGAAAATGTCGTTTTTAAACTAACAATGAGAATTCTAAAGCATAAAGTATATATACCGTGTAAATTAACATATGAATATAACACATTTCCATGACTTTTCCAAAACTTTGGGGTTTTGTATTTTTTTTTCCAATGACTTTTACAGGCCTGGAAATAAACATTTTAAAGATCCAGGACTTTTCCATGACCAAATATTTTGTTAAATCTCGGGTGTATACATAAAAAAGGGAGAAAATGGCGTATTTAAACGAACAATGAGCATTAACATATGAATATAATAAATTCCCATGAATATTCCAAAACTTTTGTGATTTTATTTTTTTCCAATGACTTTTCCAGCCCTTTAAATAACCATTTCAAAGTTCCATGACTTTTCCAGGTTTCCCATAACCGTATAAACCCTGCTTTATCTCTATACAGGCTCCTCTTCTCACAACTACCCCCCATGCTCAGTACATGGGTACCCATGATGCCCTGCGTGGTTTTTAGAGTCCTTGGAGCATGTCCACATCCCATGCCAGTGTGTAATGTTTCCTTTTGGATTGCTTCCTATTGCTCCGACGTAAACGTTGATGAGAACTTGGCACTTCTTGAGTTTCCCTCAGAAATACAGCCGAGACAACTACCCCCTTAAACCTTCTCTTGTTTCATCAAAAATAATTGAATGTCTGCTTGTGTTTTGACATCATGTGACATGGGAGCCCCTCCCCCTCCGGGGCCGTACTAGACCAGTCAGGTGAAACTGCTTTGGATAAAAGTGACAGCTACTCATATATATATATATATACTTACATACTTATCCACAGGAACGTTATGTCAGTGACAGTCTAAGTGCCGACTTGATGAATTGGGGCTCGCGCTGCATAACCGTTCCTTCTTGGCTACAATTTCACAAACTGTAAATCTAAAAAGTGGAAGTGTTGCCGAGCGAGTTGTTCTTGCAGAAAGCTGCCGTGCCGTTTCATTCCTCACCTCATCGCCTTTTTCCCCTTTGGACCCTCGCTCTCCCCTGTATCCCCACGGGCCCTGACGTCCATCAGGAGACAAGGTGGAACGGTTTTAAGCGATAAATAACACTCGTGTTGTACATGTTCCAGCGTTTAGCCGTGCAGAACGAGCCCACCTGTGATCCAGGAGCGCCGGCTGACCCGGGATGACCGTCGTCTCCGTTCTCCCCGTCTCTCCCCGGAGACCCGCCTTTCCCGGGAATCCCCCGGAGACCCCACTCGCCCTATCGGACGACAGAAATGACATCATTACATGTCATTCAGCTGACGCTTTTGATCCAAAGCGACTTACAATCATGTTAAATGCATACGCCGTAGACACAACTACTTTGAGCAACTACGTGTCTTGCTCAAGGACACATCGACTAGGGCGGGGATTGAACCGCCAACCCCCTAAATTAAAAGACGGACCTGCTAACCACTGACCCACAGTTACTGAGAAATTATTTCCCGCTATTGATACTGACCGCTTCTTTATGCGTTAGCAAATAGTGATGACATCTCTATAAAAAGGACAATAAGTACAACATCACAATAGCAGAGGCGGTGAGCTTCACACTGAGACAAGCCATGATGTAAATTATAGGTTTGCACTGGGAAGACATTGACCCTTAAGTAGACTGTGGCAATAACTCACACACTCATAGTCACGGTGAACGGCTGCACCACCAGGCAGCGGACCGCTTTACATTTAAAAGGATGCGCTGCTGCACACATCGCAAGTTTGTTTTTTCAATATTCATTGTATGGTTCTCTGAGATATTCAGAGCATTATTACAACAGCAACAACAACCGTAACAACAACCGTAAAGACATAGTGGAGTCAAGTCTACCTGCAGAGGATGACGTCACTTTCCCACTGTGTGTGTGTGTGTGTGCGCTCTTGAACCTCCATGCCGGTGGGGACTTCGACCTGACTGCACACAACCCCATGGGGACTCATGTCCCGGTGGGGACCTAAAATGAGTGTGTGTGTGTGTGTGTGACAACAACTTCCTTGTTGTCATGACTAGTCATGTGATTGGTTTGAAAATGAGGACGACATTTGATTGGCTACAGGTAGGTCTATGTTGAAAAAAACGCGTTTGCGAATCGAGCCAAGGCAACAGGGGAGTCTCAAAAACCCCACACACGAATGTGTAGTGATCCACAAACATGTGTTTGCATTTGTGAGTCTCTCTGAGTGCATTTGCAATTATTGAGACTGATGTGACCCCGTACTAAACAGAGCCGACACCAAAACACGCGGTTTGGGTCCTCGGTACCAGCGCGTCGCGCGGCTGAGACCTCACACAATAAATAAATGGAAAAGGGATTTCATTTTCCATACGCTCACAATGCAACTTCCACGACGCCTGTTTGGGTATCTTAAGATGTTTTTACGAGAACCAAACAAATGAAGTCATTAAGCTACAATAAGTGTGGGGGGAGGGGCGTGGTCTAAGTGAGGGAATGTGAAAGGTTTAGACAAATTGAGCGAAGTAGATCAACTATAATACATTTCATTACATTTATGTGGAAAATAAACTTGGCAATACAAATATGCCCATTGTTTGTTCTGTCATGGTTACATCATCGGGAGTTACATGCACGAGGGTTTCCAAAACACCCACTCAACCACACTCACTCCACCATATTACAATCTATTTACTTGAACTCACAAACTGTTCCACTCTGCTGGATCCACTGGTGTGTATATTCAGACAAACACACACGTGTGGACGAGCATTGTTCAATCCCATAGAAATTAAACTTTATCCACTTCGAGCATTTCGCAGTTGTTCCCATGGCAGCGACCCACCAACCCAAAATTAAAAGAATAAAGCAGGATTTTCTGTATGTAAAAATAGATTTCTGGCCAATTTAAGGTTCTCAAACATCTCAATAGACAAATTACACCGATGAAGAAAGTTCTGGATCGGATAAAGAAAGTTCTGGAGTGATAAGTCCGGGTGCTGCTTACCATCTCTCCAGGCGTCCCTGGTCGTCCTCGCTCCCCAGCGTCACCAGCTGGCCCCTTGAGAAGCATGAAAACATTCATCCTCAACACACACAGATCATCCGAAAGGTCGTTGATTCCCTGTTCGCCATTTTGTTTGCATCAGTCATCGTGGACGGATCTCAGACCTGTATGCCGGGACTGCCGTTCTCTCCGGGTGGTCCTGGAGGGCCTCCTTCACTCTGCAAGCTCACAGAGAAGAGACCGGCCTTTTGGTCAGCAGGAAGTAACCGAACAACCCGAATCCCAACGCAGAAAGGAGAGCGATCGCCACATCATACTTACAGGCCACCCGGCGCGCAGCAACTGGTAGAAATTGGTTTGCTGCAGAAAGAATGGAAACAAGCGGGATAAGTTACGGGCGCGTTCACACCAAAAGCGTAACGCCAATATTCCGCGTTACTCGCGTGAGTTTACTCGCTAGACCATTTGTGGCTTTTCGCGTCAATCGCTCGAGGGGCGGGGCTTATCTCTGTGGAAACAGGTATCATCTCCTTCATCCTCCATGAAGAAATAACCACTAGTTCTGCTTCATACTTGTTGAAGACATGCTACAAACGTCTCAACATCTAACGCCCTCGTGTTTGGGTTCATAACATTAATATTATATATATACACTCCCGTTCAAAAGTTTGGGATCACTTAGAAATGTCCTTATTTTTCAAAGAAAAGCATTGTTTTTTTCAATGAAGATAACATTAAATCAATCAGAAATACACTCTATACATTGTTAATGTGGTAAATGACTATTCTAGGTGGAAACGTCTGATTTCTAATGAAATATCTCCAGAGGTGTATAGAGGCCCATTTCCATCAACTATCACTCCAGTGATGGTACATTGTGTTTGCTAATCACCTTAGAAGACTAATGGGTGATTAGAAAACCCTTGTGCAATTATGTTAGCACAGCTGAAAACTGTTTTGCTGATGAGAGAAGCTATAAAACTGGCCTTCCTTTGAGCTAGTTGATTATCTGGAGCATCACATTTGTGGGTTCGATAAGACTCTCAAAATGGCCAGAAAAAAAGAACTTTCATGTGAAACTCGCCAGTCTATTCTTGTTCTTAGAAATGAAGGCTATTCCATGCGAGAAATTGCAAAGAAACTGAAAATTTCCTCGAGCGGTGTGTACTACTCGGTTCAGAGAACAGCACAAACGGGCTCTAACCAGAGCAGAAAGAGAAGTGGGAGGCCCCGGTGCACAACTCAGCAAGAAGACAAGTACATTAGAGTCTCTAGTTTGAGAAATATACGCCTCACAGGTCCTCAACTGGCACCTTCTTTAAATGGAACCCAAAACGCCAGTGTCAACGTCGACAGTGAAGAGGCGACTCGGGATGCTGGCCTTCTAGGCAGAGTGGCAAAGAAAAGCCATATCTGAGACTGGCCAATAAAAAGAAAAGATTGGTATGGGCAAAAGAACACAGGCATTGGACAGAGGAAGATTGGAAAAAGGTGTTCTGGACAGATGAATCCAAGTTTGAGGTGTTTGGATCACACAGAAGAACATTTGTGAGACGCAGAACAGGTGAAAAGATGCTGGAAGAGTGCCTGACACCATCTGTCAAGCATGGTGGAGGTCATGTGATGGTCTGGGGCTGCTTTGGTGCTGGTAAAGTGGGAGATTTGTACCAGGTAAAAGGGATTTTAAATAAGGAAGGCTATCACTCCATTTTGCAACGCCATGCCATACCCTGTGGGCAGCGCTTGATTGGAGCCAATTTCCTCCTCCAACAGGACAATGACCCAAAGCACACCTCCAAATTGTGCAAGAACTATTTAGGGAAGAAGCAGGCAGCTTGCTGTCTGTAATGGAGTGGCCAGCACAGTCACCAGATCTCAACCATTGAGCTGTTGTGGGAGCAGCTTGACCGTATGGTCCGCAAGAAGTGCCCATCAAGCCAATCCAACTTGTGGCAGGTGCTTCAGGAAGCGTGGGGTGAAACTTCAACAGATTACCTCAACAAATTAACAGCTAGAATGCCAAAGGTCTGCAATGCTGTAATTGCTGCAAAAGGAGCATTCTTTGACGAAAGCAAAGTTTGAAGAAAAAAATTAATACTTCAAATACAAATCATTATTTCTAACCTTGTCAATGTCTTGACTATATTTTCTATACATTTTGCAACTCATTTGATAAATAAAAGTGTGAGTTTTCATGGAAAACACGAAATTGTCTGGGTGATCCCAAACTTTTGAATGGTAGTGTGGTAACCCGTAGGCTCACACAGCTCGGTGACTTTCACCTCTAGTCTGAATAACTGTCTCTTCCAGCTCCACTAGAGCAGCAGTTAGATTCACTAAAGGCAGAGCAGCTCAACGCTGATTTGATTTATTGGACAAAGGGCCACCACAGTAGGTATGCGGATCACCTTTGCAGGTTCCTCACGTGAAGTTCAAAGCACACACACTCTGTAACAAATCGCCTTTTGCAAAACTACGAACAGACTGCTATTTCTGTCGTGTTCTCCATCATGCTGACATGCTGGTGAGTGACTCTATGACCTACAGCTGTGTGTCCACTGCAAAGAGATTAAACAGATGGGGACAGAGCATCAGTTTGCACGCACAGCGAGGCGATCGGTGTTATGGATAGTCTGGGAAGAGGCCCGGGTCAGTCTGGGAAAGAACATTTGATGTCCAGGATTTCTTTCAAAATGGCCGACAACAAATTGCCTCAGTGTTTACTGGAGAGAGGAGCAAAGCAAATGCAATCTTGTTGGGGGACATCAACCATCAACTGGAAAGATGTTTGAAGGAACACGAGGAAACGTGATCGCTTATGAGGATTGAGATGGAAAGCTTCAGATCAATGTATCATTTGTCTCTCTCGGCATGAGATCAGCCCAGAATGTGTTTAGGCTAGTTTAGCACAACACAAAAGAAAAACAAACACAGGTATGGGGAAACAATTGGCCTCCTTCGATAGCAGGAAAATATATCTTGTTATAGAACTTGTTATATTATGTCAAGAAACAGCTGGGTTCTCTCTATGAGGAGAAGACTTATGAGATGTTGGTCAGTAAAAAGTCTCAATGGGTGTTTAATCTGCTTGTTAAATCCTCGTATGTGAGAGCTTTAAAGGGACAGTGTGTACGGTGTGGTGAAATCTAATCTAAAAATAGAAATGTGACTTCCTGGAGGGGTTCAACTCTGAATTCAGCCTTTGATATTTGGCTGTTTTACTCAAGAGATCAAATCACAAACATAAGAAACGTATTAATGAGCAAAGTAACGTTGTCTCTATATATCTATAAGCAGTTAATCCTGCAGGGACATTACTGTCTGTTCATGTCATTGCAATTTGTCTAATAGTTGTTGAGATATTTCAGTCCGGACCAAAGCAGTGGACCGATTGGCCGACCTAACCCGAACCCGAACCCAACATTGTCATGCTGCTATAATGGCTGAAAATGCTAATCGAGTACAACAACTATGAAACTAATAATTTTGAGAGCTCCCTAATGCTTCTAATTATAACTCCAGACAGTGGTCTTTTTGGTTTATTTTCTACAATAAGTTGTCTTGGACTTTTCTCAAGCTTAAATAATGAAAGAGGACCGGACTGTTCACTGAGAGAGAAATGAAAATAGAGAGAGGAGAGAATCTGTTTGAAGAAGATGGAAAACTAAACAACCCTCTTACCTGAAAGGCAGCCCATTCCTCCGCGGTGTTCTTCCACAGGTAGAGGGATGGTAGACCTGCCGGTCCTGGGGGTCCTGGCTTCCCCGTTTTCCCTGAACGCCCTTCAGGGCCCAACTTACCCTGTAAGAGATGAAAAGGAAGTGGCAGGTCTTTGCAAGGCAAATCCATTCATATGGGAATACTCAGTATCACAGGATATGAGTTCATAGCAGTATGTGTTAAAATGTCCAAGGTGAGACTGAGCTTTTAACTGAAATATAACCTTGGATAGCATTTCAGAGGTGTGCTTAAATCATAGTCAGATGGACTAACTTAATACATCATCATGGGCTATTATGTGGTCAACGAGCTTCTCTTACCTTATCACCTTTGAACCCGAGCAGGCCAGGCTCACCACGACAGCCCTGCCAAACAAGTAACAACACTCAATGAAACAGGTCAACAGACCAAACGCCCAACAAGGACAAAGAACCCTTCAAGTGAAAGATTATTAAACAATGATGTATTCATCAACTACTTCAAAGCCAATGCACTTTGACACGTTTAAGACTTCAGCACTTGTCCTTCCAGGCAAAATACTTGATACGAGTAAAACTTCAGTTTGTGGCCTATGATAATTGATTTCAAGGTCTTGCTTTACGAATGCCAATAAAAAGCTCTGAATTTATTGGACAAAGAGTATTGCCAATTATTTCTTCAAGCTATTTGATACTGTGTGGATCTGTTGACGCAATTTTTTCAGTTTTGGTAATATTCCGCAGTTTTTCTTAACTACAACTTAACTTTGTTGAATTTATTTTGGCAGTACTCATTACATTACTGAAATAAATAAGCGACACTACAAGACAAGGTCAATTATTTATCGAGCAATACTATTTTATTGGATGTGGCAGAGTATTCTTCTGTGGCCCTGTCAAAGTAACATTATTATGTACCTCCCAAGAATTTATGCGTTTTACTAAAAATATAGTTTAAGAAAGACCACAAAAAGCTAAGCAAGCAAGACCTGAAACGAAGCACATGCGAGGAGAGAAGGACGATGTCCCGAGCCAACAAGACGTCTTCCTTCATGTTCCCTCCAGCCGTCTTCAATCACAGTAATCGTGCTGATCCTGAGGATTTTATAGCAGCGTGACTCAGCCAAACTGGCCCAGACGTGGCCAGATGTGCAGTCTGGTTCTGGTTCCCGTCTGGCCTGGCAGTCCCTGCGATGACCCACCTCTTACCACCAGGTAAACCATCCGGTAGTATAACATGACTTCAGCCCTTTTGCACTAATCAGATAACTTGGCAGTCAGAGGTAACCCCTGTCGCATTGAGTAATGCTATGACACGCTGTTGAGTCTCCCTAACTGTGCGGTTGGCCATCGTGCTCAGATCGCACAGCATCAAAGACATGTGGATCAACATGGTTTAAGCAGGTTAACCTTCGCTGATCAGAGTCAGATGGCAGCTGATGGAGAACAGCCGTCGCAAAGCTGCAAAGTGACACTTTCTATATTCGCTAAAAATAGATCAGCGCTAAACAAGTCTCGGTCTTGGTAATCAATATCCAAACAAATGCATCGAAACAAACTACAAAAACTACAGTTTCTCAGTGATCAGTTTACATCGGATAGAGAGAACTAAATAGGACTTATTGTTCGATGGAAACATACATTTATTACAACTAATAGGCTAGCATGAAAACAAGGGTATTGAAGCAGCAAGAAGACCATAAGACAACTCACTTCCTCCCCTGGGGGACCCATTCGGCCTGGTGGTCCACTCTGAAGCCGATACATTTGGCCATTGGAGCCCAGGACCAGGTCTCCATCTCTGGATACAATGGTGACAACGGCAGGCTGCTCCTTGTCCGGCTGTTTAACCTTGATGACGGGTCTCCCCTCCTCCACTACTGCCTTTGCAGATGTCCCAGAGGCTGTGGATGTTTTAGGATCTGAAGGGACCTTTGGGACAGAAAATCTCACTGAGGATTTCTTCGTGGCATTTCCTTTGTCCAGGTCAATGACGTCACCGGATGGTTTTCCAGGGAACAGCGACGACGTCTTCCCGCCGGAGTCCGCCTTCTTGTCCGTGGTAATGTTCTCCTCCAGCTGTTTAGAGGACGGTTCAGGCTTTTCCTTCTGGCTTCCCTTAAGTCCATTTCTGGAAGGTTTCCACTGAGAGTTGACTTCTCCGCCATTTTGGAAGCTCGGATCCAACAAGTCGGTGTCCTCTTCCACCACGAAGACCTCCCCACGACCTCCTGAACCTTTCCGACTGGATCCTGAAGGCACCGTTCCGTCCCCTCGAGAACTCCCTGGGCTCAGGAATGCATTCTGATGAGAAACAAAACAATGAAAAAAGGGCTCATTCGAGAACAGTCTTATACAGTCAGATATCTCAACAGGTTTCTGGCTGATCATGTTTTGACAGACGAGTGAACCACAAATAATCCGAGGGACCCATTCAGCCTCCAGAGTGACTTTCAAAGTACACATCGCCATTCAGAAGACAAAAATATTACCATTACCATCTCATCTCTGCACCCAAGATATGTTAAATCACATGTTCAATTCTTTTTTAAATCATCTGAAACACTATTCAGTTTTAAACTTGTCTCCTACAACCCTCAGAAAAGAACACTGTTGCAGACATGCAGACATCTGGCAGTACTTCGTCTGCCCTCAAGTCAATTAGTTTCTCATCTTATCAAGACAGTCACCCATGATGCTTCTTCCTTCTCAACATTTCGTAGTTTCTAATAAACATTTCAGTTTATTGTTCGCACATAAACGCCCCTCACTGCTGGAGCAACCTTTATCTTTGACCTTCATTACTGCAGCTTACAGATCACTTCCATGTTTGTTACAAGTTGGTTGGGATACCATTACGGTTTACTGAACACAATGACAATAAAACTCTTATTTTGAACTACAGAATACATTTTTTACCACTGCGGTACTTTCAACTGCAGCTGTGATGTCCTTCTACTGATACTCAGTTGAGAACATGTATCATAGTTGGATGTACAACAATTTAACACTGATCTGGACCGGATTGAGCTGCACGTTTTTACAAGCTCCTTACTGGAAAACTTCTTCGTTGCTAATATCGCCATATCAAGATGGCATTACACACACACACACACACAGAGTTTGGTGACTAATGGGCTGAAATGGAGACCACTAAAGAGGAGCTGCGAGGCATATGGAGAGCATGACACCAGGATGAGAGGGAAGCAGGAGAGTGCATGCTCAGAGATTTGCAGAATGTGCGAGTAGTGTCTGTATTGTGGTTGAGGTCTGAAGACTGTCCATGACTTTAGAGTATATATAGAGAGCTGTGTGGAAATATCCAATTCTCAAAAAGCTAAAACGTGCTCCCCAGTGAGAGGACAGACTGGAGGTCATCTCTGAAAGAAGAGCTGATGGACAAGCTGGTGTCACCGGAGGGACCAACAATCCAAGACTTCAATGCCGAGGGGCCATTGGTTCTGTGGTGGGATTAAGGATGAAGGTCCAGAAATCCAACATTTGAAAGCGAGAGAACGGATGAACAAGCAACCAGCAAATTGCTAAATTCATTTTTGAGCAATTTGTGAAGCCGTACTACAGCGGTATTGTATAGAGCAACACTGTGTCTGTATCTGTGGAACTCAGAATTCTGAACCTAAAATCAATCTTTGAGAGCTAGAGGTCAGACATGAAGAATATAATTGGAACATACAGATTTTACGAATTAGTTAGTTAGTTACAGAGGGAATCTCGTGTTTCCTTTTTGGTTTCACGCATTCGTAAAGGTCCAAAATCAATTAAGCATGCTCTTAATGTGTTCTCGGAACCAATGATATGCCCAACCGTTACCCAGAAATGATCAATTAAACATGGCTTTCATTAATCAAATCTGAAATATTCGAACTATAGTCAATTTTAAACATTGCATTTGCAGTGAAACCCAGCCCATTTGGTGAAGGACTCGGCTGGGCAGAGACTGAACACAGCTGAAAACAAAAGGCCCTTTCTCTCTCTCGCTTATCCCAGGCCAGTCAGGCAGCCGGACCGGGTCGATAAGCTGACACTTGATCTCCTCTGGTCAACATGCCCCCTCGGCTAATCTCCCCGCCAGTCTGTGGCATATCACTGTGAACGTCAGCTCAGGCCATAATTAGTTGGAGTACTGTGACACACTGGCCAGTCAGTCAGGAACCAATAGCCGTCTCACACTAAAGACAGAAATACCACACTTTGATGTATTCTAGGTACCTTTTCTTTGAGTTCACTCTGATGCAATCTACATATTTAATGTACTTCTCTTAGGGAATACAGTATGAACAAAACATATTCTGTAAAGACTCAACCAACACAACCCACGAGGGTAATAGATGACGAAAAATTCTCCCAGTATGTTTACAGATCCCCGACAGAGCAGAGGTTGCATAGCATGCATCCGAGTAGTAATCTTATCAATTAAAACTCGAATAATCTCAGGAAGCAACTTTTTAAGACTGTATAGCATGTGCCAAGACAATGTTTACACTTGCTGTGTCTTTCTGCAGTAGCATTCTGAATGAAGCAAGGACACTGTGTCTATTTACTGTATGTCTTTCTATCCAACACACTGTGAGCGGAGGCTCAATGTGAGTATGAGATCCATAGGTGGACCAATGGCACTTGAGTTATCAATTGGTTCAGTGTGTGTCAGCATGCATGGCTGCAGGCTGATGAACAGGCTCTCATAATGCTTCCTTAATGGTCCCGTCAGACGATTACTCTCGTTTTTTCGCCTTACCTAAGCCTTCGTGGTCATTCCTATGTTAAGCCTCATGCCCCTAAAACCCAGTATGATGTATTTTGCAAAACGATTCTCTTCTCATTGTGTGTCAGGTACACCCTGTCCACATATGGTTGGTCTGAGTTGCTTTTCATCTTTTCATTGTTTAGGTTCCTTACTGACAATGAACCGAAAACTTTGCTACCGCGTGTTCCCACCTTTGCGGCAGTAGTTTTGTAGAAGGCCCATTCCTGCCAGTTTGGTTTTCCCAGTCTGGTGCCTGCCAATCACGCCAATAATCGAGTTTAAAAGAGCTGAAGAAATAAGATAACGCGCAGCTGATGGTGATCGTCTGTTCTGATCCACACTGCTGTATTACAACATGCATGTTGTGAACACAACCCAAATGGACTGACAGTTAACTTCATTGACCCGAGATGTCTTCCTGCAATAAATACTGTCACAATGTTTTCCAGCAGGGGAGAATCAAAACAACGTAGAGCAACGCGGCGCACCACGCTGAGCTCTTAGACACGGTAAAAGTCTTTCTGATGCCCTGAGCGCAGTACGCCTCAAAATACTTATCCGAGCATCAACGTCTGCGAGCTTGCTTTACTCATTATGGATAGGCAGCAACAGAAGTTTGACCGTACACCAGGGGTCACAGAGTCGGGCCGCTGTCCAGACTCCTTTGTAACCGGACCCCGACCTAGGTGCTGCTTTTCCAGCCTTTACGCCACTCGTTCAGCGGTCCAGAAAAAACACCGACCAATTCCATGGGTTGTACATCGTCGGAGAAACTCGTTCCCATGTTGTTCTCCAAAAAGAGAAATGTGGACATCTTAACCAGAGTCTTTAACAAAGAATGGACAGACTCTTCTATGTTCATCAGTACCACAGGCTGTTAAACACCAGTGTCTCATATGCTAATTTGTTTTTCCAACCTTCAAAGCAGACTGAACCTCTAATCATCACACTGTCAACTGTCTCCATCATGCTGTTGGACACACTTTAATCCTCTTGTGCAAAGTTTCCGGATCAGGGACAGGATGAGCTCACTTCTGAAAGGTGGTATCACTCCAGGAGTTCTATTTAATTTGTTGTGTCATGAATGGAGTCAGGGGGAGGGACTGCACAGCAGGTGGTGCTGCACCAGAGGAGGAGTCAAGGATTTTTCTTGGTGGATCCCAACATCGGCTTGTGCAGCAAGTGGAGGAAGTGGTCTGACTACCTGGAAAAGAGGAAATCGGTCTGGGGACAAGGATGAGCTCAGAATGAAGCTCAGGTTCATGATACCATGGAGGACTGTTGGCTGCTTCTAACAACCTCTGTTGGACCTCTGTGGATCTGTGGAATCTGGATTGGTTGTACAGGTCAGGCTCGGTCAGAGGTTTGGATGGAGGAGATGAGGAGTTGTGGGAGGACTTCAGGAGAAAGATGTCTGCAGCACCAGTCTGTTGGTGTGAGGAGCTGATGGGGATGATGTACCAGAGTCTGTTGCTGTGTGCAAGAAGGAGGAGTCAACTCGGAGATGTTCTACCAGGCTGTTGGACCAGTGCTCTGAGATGTTGGAGATGTTCTACCAGTCTGTTGGACCAGTGCTCTGAGATGTTGGAGATGTTCTACCAGTCTGTTGGACCAGTGCTCTGAGATGTTGGAGATGTTCTACCAGTCTGTTGGACCAGTGCTCTGGACTTCTCCATACTCTGCTGGTGGAGCTACAAACTGAACTATCAGGAACAGGTGGTGGAGAGGAGGACACTGAAGAAATGTGTACCTGCTGCAATAAGACTGTACACTAAATCACCTCAAGCCAGATCCTCCTCAAGTTGAACAACATCAATACACCTTTCACTTTATATACACTTAGATACACTGTATTCATTTTTATTTCGTTTATTATTAAAATTCTTAAATTTAATATGTCCTGCCCTGCGATTTTAATTTATTGTAGTGTATATATTGTAAACATGCTGGATGCTGCTTCAAACAAATTTCCCCCCTGGGGATGAATAAAGTATCCATCTATCTATCTATCCATCCATCCATCTATACATCAATCCATCTATCAAACCATTCATCCAACCATTCATCCATCTATCAATATATCCATCTATCTATTCATTCATCTATACATTCATCTATCCATCCATCTATCTATCCATCCATCCATCCATCTACTCATCTATCCATCCATCCATCTATCCATATATCTATCTATCTACTTATCTATCCTATCCATCCATCCATCTACTCATCTATCCATCCATCCATATATCCATTCATCTATCCATCTATCCATTTATCCATCCATCCATCCATCTAATGCTGTATAAACCATTTAAACACGTCTGTGTCGGTGCTTCTTGGACAATGTTCGGATACAAATGCTAAACTCAGCTTTTCTCCTGCTTAAAAATCAATTTTTAATGAATTTCAGACTCCGTTAGATAAAAAGACATTCTGAAATACCAAACTTAACACGGCCACTATTCATCACTGCATTTACTAATATACATGACAACCACATCAGTCCCATGAAACAAAGGATCCATGGGCACACAGCCCATAATTGGCATGACTAAACTTCTCCGAGACTCCTAAACTACAGGTGTGGGAAAAAAACAGTAAATTAGAAATAGGGGCGATTTTTGACAGGGCACACCTGGAGGACATTAATAGTTATGACAAACCACTGCATGTCGTCCCATCAGCACAGCGGAGCCGACAGTTTCCTCTGTTAAGAGAAATGCAAAATCTACACACACACACACACACACACACACACACACACACACACACACGCTCCTAAAAAGGCTAATCTAATGGCAAGGTCCGTAAATCTAACCTAGACACAGGTATGCGGACCGGCTGGGTCTTGCAAGCGAGCGGCGAAGCAATCTGTTCGAGAAAAGAAACGTCTGATGTCTCGGGAATAAGGACGGGAGTTTTTGATTTGAGAGCTGGAGAATGTCATTTGTAAAATGGATGCAAATAAAAGAGATGAACAAAGTGTTGCCAAAAAGGAACATGAAAGAAAGGAAACCAACAACAGAAGCTTGGCACAGAAGAAGAGACACACAGCCAGAGGGTTGTGTGTGTGTGTGTGTGTGTGTGTGTGTGTGTGATGTGGGCACCGTGCCAATGTGTCAAATCACTGCCAATAGGGCCGCGGCCATATGGAGAACATTGAAATATCACAATATACCTTGATATAGATATTGCAACACTTCCGTAGAGTTGGTTTTACTGTCATGCAGCATTTAAAACCTGGAAAAGACAACATGTCATATTGTGGTATCCAGAATCTAAGAGGATCTTCCAGTCTCAGGATATCAATATCAATTTGCTAAAGTTCCCCGAAGTGAAGCGTCCATGTTTTTTATGCGTCAGAATTTGTCATGTGCACATATAAGGAGAGCGTGAGACTTTCTTATTTGAACCCCGCGTTGTTCAGTAGCTCAGCAGGTTGAGCATTAACAGCGTCATGGTCGGGGAATTTATTCCCAGCGGGACCACCCATGTTAGAAATGTCGCTGCTGGTCGGGATCAAAGCGTCCACCAAATCCCCCGCGGTGGCCCCGGGAGAGAGGATCATGAAGCATGTTGGAGGGACAAAAGAAAGAAGATATATATATATATATATATATCATACAATTGCAGTGCAATCTTTAGCTATAGCTTTTCAGAATCAGTTGTATTCTACTCGATGTTTAAAAAAAAACAAATTACAAATGTGCTTTGATACTGCAGATAACTTTACTGGGATGAGTCAGAAGGAAGGAGAGAATCCTGCTCACTGGGTGGTAACATATACTCACCAAATTAAGGATATTTTCTGATCCTGGACTGCTGTCATTAAGTCAAATGCCTGGTTAAAATGCCACGAATGTGCATAAATACAGACGCTGTCCATGAGTTAGTTTATCGTTACACAAATTATTACTTTGTTGGATTAAAACCTTCATTTAGTTGGTAAAGAAAAATCTAAAAAACATGCAGTTTAGAAAGAATAGACAAAGAGAACACACATTTAAATGGCTGTTAATACAAAAATATGAAAAAAAACTATTTGAAAAAACTGAAAATAAAAGTTGAACACTAATAACTTGGACTATTAACATTGTTCAGGTTGAAAACTGCAGCAGGTGCAGCCTTAAACTTAAACTATTGACTGCAATATATATATATATATATAAATATATATTTTTTATATATATATCGCAGTCAAGAGTTTAAGTTTGAGTTTAATAAATCTTACAAAATATAAATCTTGAAAATTAAAAGAAAATGAAGCGTAATACCTACAAAGCAGCTTAAAGCAGATATATATATATATACACACAAATCACACATAAAACCATTATCATAGAATAAAAACATCCCCATCCGAGTCCCAGAGCATAACACACCCTGCAGAACTTTTCGTGTAGAACAAAAAGCAAAATGTGCACTGATAGCTGCAACACGTGTGCAGGGTTACACCGGGCAGTACCTTTCCCCCCTGGCGCCTTTGACCTTGCACGTGCACTCCGTCTAAATCCAGCAGCAGCAGCAGCAAATAGCATCCAACGCGGCGGAGCATGGCTGTGAGGAGAGACGGCGCTGCAAGTCCGTCTGCGCTCTGCTCACATTGTGCCCACAGGCGCGGCGGGACACCGATCCGGCTCCCAGCGGACACACCCACACGCCTACTGGGGTGCACGCACACACACACACACACACACACACCCTTGCACTCGTACCAAAAACCGCACATCGTGTACAGAGATGATTCATGTAATCTGGGCACAAGCCCAGCCCATCAGCCCCCAGGGTGGCCTCTGTGAACACGCTCAGTGTGCAGGGAAATCGACAACTGTCTTGTAAGTCAAATCCGGGGCAACTGAGAATTTAAAAAACAACCCAAAGTTTTTTTTAATAATTGCATTTTGTCACTTTCATCCACAGAATATCAGAGCGTGCACGACATGACTTTGCACGCTCGACCCTGGAGGCAGGCTCGGTGTGGGAACGAACATCTGAAAAGCGGCGAGCCGACATCCTGGACCACGATAACTGCTCGCAGACGGGGGATGACGTCAGGGGGGTTCCCCTTCCTGCTGTTCACACACGGAGGGATTTGGGTCATATGACTATCGAGATAAAAGCAAAAAAACATCTCTTCACGGGAATTGCAAGACAAACTGTGTGGGGGGGGGGGGGGGGGTTGAAGCTGCAGCCTCCTGAGTCAGTGGAACAACCACAGTGGACAGACCGCTTTTTTTGGAGGCTGGGGGGATGTTGAACTGAGGATTCTCTGAGGTCGGCTGGATTTATGCAGCTGCGGTCAGCGAAGAGAGAGGGAGCCCTCGGGCTCGGGTCACAGGAAGCATCGCTCCAGGAACAAAAAGGGAGAGGTGGTCGAGCATAAACAGCGTTAGAAATAAACAAGAGGAGGTGGGGGGGGGGGGCTGTTTCGGGGTGAACAAGAACCTTTGTGGGCAATTATCTCCCTTTAAAAAAATGTTTTTAGAACAACTACCCGGCTTTTCATCCTGCTCCATGCCACACATTCAGTTTCAATTCAGTTTATTTTGTGTAGCCAAATATCACAAATTACAAATTTGCGTGACACTGTACACACACGACATCCCTGACCTTTGACCTCACACCGGATCAGGAAAAACTCCCAAGAAATAGAAAAAAAACTTTCAAAAGAGGGAAAAAGGCAAGAACCCTTCAGGAGAGCACCAGAGGAGGATCCCTCTCCAGGATGGACGGGCTGGCTTCCAGGGTTCTCCGACGTTCTTGTGGAGAACGTCGGCACTCTCGTGACAACGCTCCGCCGCCCAGCATTTAACCAGAGCCGATTTATCTTCACAGCATAGACAGCCCCCCGCACGAAATCATGATTTTGGAAGGGGACATTATTACCTCTCGCTTTGAGAACATTGTTCTGCGCCTCTTAGCGACGAAGAGAAACCCGGACAAGAACTCTTCCTTTCTCTGTTTTCCATCCTTCCCTTTTCCCAAATCCTCCTCCTCCTTCTCCTTCTCTTTCATCCCGAGCATCCCTTCTTTTTAACCACCCACTTCGTCCTGCGCTCCATGATTTGAAGGACCTTGGTTGTCTGTAATTACTTCATTTTATACTGGAAACAGTTATCATTGCCAAGCAGATGAAAAGTCACTGGTGATGTGCACGGAGAAAAAAAATAACAGATCTTGACAGTACGCAGAATTGTTGTTAATTTGAAAAGACGAAGGCACGGCAACGAGATGACGCTCTTTCATATTTTTATAGAGCAAACACAAAGCATGTTTCCCAGGACCGTGTGTTTTAATTTAAGCTCAAAGGGTTGTGGGCCTTCTGCTGAGTCTTTGATACATCATGCAGTCCAAAGGAAACACGGCTCTCGCTCCAGGATCCACCCCACCAGATGGACTCTCTTCTCTTCATTAGCTAGTCTTAACAAACAGGACCTCCGTCTCCCTCCGTCTCCCTCCGTCACCCTCCGTCTCTCGTCTCGTTGCTGCTCGGACATGTTTGCCACCGGTTTGGTTGAAGTGTGACTGGACTCTGAAGTGTTTCATGAGAGCGTAAATGAATTGCGTTGACCTTTTATAAAGAGCTCGCTTTAACGTCGTTGAGTTATTTTCCATGTTTTTTCCAAATGGAGACGTCAACTCAGCCGAACCAAAGAGCGCTAATCAATGAGGCTATCGAGTTCATTTGAATTATGAAGCCTTATATTATATCGCCACAAAACCACCCTCATGGGATATGGTGGCTCAGTGGCTAGCAGGTCTGTCTTTCAATCAGGGGGTTGGTGGTTCTATCCCCGCCCTTGTCGATGTGTCCTCAAACAAGACGCGTAACCCTAAATTGCTGAAGCTGTGTATGATTGTGAGTTTCTTTGGATTAAAGTGTCAGTTAAATGTAATGTAGTGTATTACAAGTCATATAAAGTAATGAATAGCACCACCTGAGTTAAGGTGCCGTTAGCCGTGGACGTTCCTTTTTTTATGTGGGTGTATGAAGACAGTTGTACTGGTGTGGACTCCTTTTAAAGGCCTTTTATTTGGCGTGCAGACAACGTGTAAAATAATAATATAGGCAAGAAATACTGCCAACTGCTCTAAAGAACTTTTGAAAACATCTTTGTCTTACCATCACCATCACGATCTACTGATGCACAAACTTCCACATGCCACTGGCAAAATACAACGGGGGAAAAAAAAACCTGAAGCTAGTGCATGACTGTCTTTCTCCTATAGAACCCGATGGTATCTGGCTATCTTTCAGCGCTATAATTAAAGGGAATGACATTGTATCGCCGAATCTTTAACACTTGCTTGTTTGATTTGCTTTTCTCTCTGTCATTGATATGATCATAAAACCTGACACCCATTAATCACAGAGCCCTGAGAAAGAACTGTATCCATCATCTCGGAGCTAAACCTCAGCAGGATTTACCCTCGGCACGTCGGCTGAATACCACGAAATGAAATATGCCCAAATAGAAAGTGACGACCTGACGTGGGTCACTCATCCACCTCCGGGGCCTCGCTGGAGCTTCTTGGCTGGCTCCGGTTATAGAGTTGAGGTCTGTCAGGTATACCTGCTCCCACCTCTCTTTCTCCAACAGAGCGTTTAAAGAAGATTAAGAGCAAAGACGAGGGAACAGCATTGAGATCGATGAAGGAATGTGACGCTGGCTGGCATGGGAGCATGTTGCTTTTGGCCGACGGTGCGAAACTTGACAGGAATGCAACATACAGAACGATTTATTCTGGCTTTTGACAGGTCAGGAAATGTATATCAGCTGCGCACAGTTTGAACATGGTTTGGCTCTCCTGACAGGCAGATGATGCGATATCCAGAGCTCAGCGACGACACCCGTAATAATAACCGCGGAGGAGCGGCTCTCTGGACCCGTCGGTCCGACTCTCTCCAACCCAGGTGGAATGAGGCAAGCCGATGCCAGCAAAGGGAGAGAAGACAGATACAAGTGGTCCTGACATCTGCCAACTGTAATATCAACATTCAATCAAATGAGAACATGCCGAGTCAAAGGGATCTGTTGTAATGACGAACCCAAAGAAACCCGTTGCCACGTCTGCAGCTCGACTAGCCTATTGGCCGGTTTGATTCAGTCGTATTGCACTGCGTCTGCTCCACGTATAGAAAAGCCAACAGCTGAGGCAGGTTTTAAGATGTCAGAAATATCACCCGTCTGGTATAAACTACCGTTCAAAAGTTTGGGGTCACTTAAAAACGTCCTTATTTTTCAAAGCACTGTTTCTTTCAATGAAGATAACATAACATGTATCATAAATACTCTCTCTACATAGTTAATGTGGTAAATGACTATTCTCTGGGGTTTAATGAAGTCTCTACAGAGGTGTGTAGAGGCCCATCTCCAGTGTTCTAGTGGTACATTGTGTTATCGCCTTAGAAGACTAACGGAGGGGTAGAAAACCCTTGAAAACCCTTTTTATGTGAGCGCAGCTGAAAACAGTTATGCTGCTGAGAGAAGCTATAAAACGGGCCTTCCTTTGAGCCACAAGTTTGAAGAACAACATTCATATTTACAATAAAAATCATTATTTATAACCTTGTCAATGTCTTGACTATATTTTATATACATTTTAAAATTAATTTGATCCAGAAAAGTGTGTTTTCGCCTTTGCCTAGACATGGAACGTACACGTTTACACAGAATACGACACGGTGGATTGACAGAGTCACGGAGGGAAGTGTCAGAAAATGATGGATTGTTTTTTTCCACCCCCTTTTGTTTTCGGCTCAGCTTGCCAGTAAAAAGCCACCGATAGCCGAGTGGAAACACCGTGTTGTGAAACAGGGAATATGACGCCCACGGGCGTGTGTGTGTTCGCCTCTCGCTCTCTGGCTGAGGCAGCTTTAGGGATCAAGTGCAAGCCGGGTTATAACTATTTATAAAACTGAAAGCTCCGTCATGGTCCTGGCTTTTTATGACACACGTTTAAACTGTATACACACAAGGAGAATACTTCTTTTTTTTCGACGATTACTGTCAAGCCCATAAGTAGGGCGGTAATAAGACAATGTTTTTGCAATTGGGATTATGATGATACAATAACCACATAGCGTGGCGAAGACATTTGATGCTTTTGCACTTTCAGAATCACTCTGCATTTGAAAAAATAAATACAGGGCTCTCAAGTGTCACGCATTGAGCGGGAGACTCACACATTTCGGTCTTAAGTCACGCCACACATCGTATTTCTCACGCTGAAAAAAACACTCGGCTATTTAATGTTTTAATGTGCCGCAGCGCGCCAACATGAGCTGGCCGCGCTGCCCTCACCGTGAAGGAATCAAGCGCTCCCCTGAGTTCTGCTGTGAGGAGCCACTTATCAGCCAATCAAAAAAAAGAAATGGGCTACACAATAGCCAATCAGAAAAAACCTGTATCTGTTGTATCTGGGTAAGATTGAATCCAGCAACCAATGAAAATAAAGCATCCTGGAATTGCGCGTGACTGACTGATATCCGAAAATTTCGTTCTGCCGGGGGGGGGGGGGGGGGGGGGGTGCTGATGGAAATGTCACTCTTGCCTGTCTTCAAAACTTGAGAGCCCTGTAAATAAATTTGCTCAACCAATCACAAAGATATTGCGACGGGGTGACGGAAGAATCACGACCTTCAACAAGGAGCACGTTAAAAAGGTACAAAGTTAGCTGCAAAAGACGCTAGAAAACGACCAACTAAGGAACCGATGTGACCATATTTACACAGAGATGCCGGATCCAGCTGTGGTAGAGCATGAAGCTCATAGTTCTGGCTCTGGCATTGCATGTTTAGCGTAGGTCCCTGACCTCCAGGTTTCTAGAAAGAGAAGGAGAAAGGAGGTGCAGCCGGCTGGAGGATATTTCAGGTAACTCTGAATACAGTGTGTTCCTGCAAACATTTCTCCTCAACTCTAAACAGGAGTTCTACATCATCCCATCCCAATGCCATCCCGATGGGAGAACCGGAGCCTGGTGGAGCTGGCACACCACCCGTATGCTGGCCTGCTCCGTCAGGTCACTACTGTACACTGTGAGGAGAACCAGATGCTCCCTGATTAGCGCATGTGTTCTGCATCGGCATGAAAATGTAAATTCGAACCAGCTTGATATTCCCCTTTTGTTTCTAATTCCAACACGTGTGCCCGATTCCAGGAACAAGGTTAGTTCTGCGAGCGCCGGTGTGAACATGCCATGTGCATGTCTTTATTTTGTTTGGTCTGAGAGATTAAACCGCGGCATGCGTGGAGTCATAACACATCAAATTGCCGTATGGACACTAATCACTTGGAAATATTCAAACATCATCAACAAAAAGGTTTCTAAACATCGAATGAAACGGTTTCATCCCTTTACCTGATGTGGCGTTGTGTATTCAGAGGAATATTAACATAGAGGGACCGATCCAGAATTAGTCACGCCGACCGGTTAGAGGACGAGATCGGGCTGAAAGTGTTGAGTCAGCATTACATTTGGGTCGCACACACACTGGATCCACACACAGGTTACATTTGACCCATCAGTACGGGGTCACATCCGTCTCAATAGTTGCAAATGCACACAGAGAGACTCACAAAAGCAAACGCACACATTCACAATTGCGCACGGAACAATTCACAAATATATTAGATTTACAAATGCACAGAGATGGATTTACAAATAAATTAGACTCACAAATGCACGCAGAACGATTCACAAATATATTGCAATACACACGTGAATAAATTAGGATTTGTTTGTTTGTGGATCGCTACACATTTGTTTGTGGGTTTTTGAGACGCCCCTGCCGTTGCTCGATTCAGAAACGCGGGTTTTTTCAACATAGACCTATCTGTAGCCAATCAGATGTCATCCTCATTTACAACCAATCACATGACTAGTCATGACAACAAGGAAGTTGCTGTCTCACACACACACACACATTCACTCATTTTAGGTCCCCACTGGGACACGAGTCCCCACGGGGCTGTGTGCAGTCAGGTGGAAGTCCCCACCGCCATCGAGGTTCAAGAGCACACACACACACACACACACACACACAGTGGGAGAGTGACTTCATCCTCTGCAGGTGGACTTGACTCCACTGTATCTTTATGGTTGTCTTTGCTGTTGTAATAATGTTCTGCCGTGGTTCGATTCGCAAATGCCTTTTTTCAACATAGACCTACCTGTAGCCAATCAGATGTCGCCCTCATTTAAACCTCTCTGAGTCTCTCTGTGTGCATTTGCAATTATTGAGGCTGATCTGACCCCGTACACCAGTGAAGTGGTGCATTCGGGTAGGATAAGAGGAGAATACATCGTGATCTAAGGTGAGCTCGGTTACCGTGCAGATCTCAGCTCTGGTAGTTTCCAGTTCCTGAAGATGCATCAACACCACATTGTGAGCCTTTCAATTGAAAACACACACACACACACATGTAGAGTTTAACCAGTCAGCCAAGGACCCGCTCCGCTGATTAATGGCAGACCCTGGGTCTGGTGGGGTTCCAGATGGAGACGTGATTAAAGCCCGTGAAACCAGACCAGTGGTTTGGGTTCAGCTTTAAGCGGACCGAGCCGCCCGGCTGTCCAGAGCCGGGTCTAATCCCCACCACGTCTGGTCAGCCGCCCGAACTCAGACAGACGGCTTTAAAGCCACGGAACAAATCCGACTTACACGTCTGGCAGAGCTCAGCGGTGACTGGTCCTCGGGATCCCCCAGCAGGTCCTCCAGGTCATTTGAGGACAGCAGGAGATTCTAAGTGTCAACAGAGAGGAACGTTTACGAATTAATACAACAACAAAAGAAAGAAACCAGATTCGTTTTACTCATGAAAATGACATTCTCTCTCTCTCTCTCTCTCTCTCTCTCTCTCTTTCTTTTGGAGACGTGTGCGCTTTTAAACGACGTTGGTGTTTTAATGATATAGTTTGTTCTGTGTTTTTATTTGCACAGTTTTTTCAGATAATTTATGTGCTTTTTAAAAACAAAACAAAGTAACATGTGATTTGTTCGCACTTTATTTGAAGAAATTGTAAAAAAATAAATTATAAATATTTAAATAAAGTGTTTTTGAAAAATCTAAAATATCTCTCTCTTCTCTCCCTCTCCCTCTCTTTCTTTTGGAGACTTGGACACTTTTAAACAACGTTGGTGTTTTAAGGATATTATTTGTTTCTGTCGTTAATGAGGAGAAATTGTCAAAGAAATTCTAAATATGTAAATAAAGTGTTTTTGAAAAATCAAAAACATCTCTCTCACTCTCTCACTCTTTTGGAGACTTGGACACTTTTACACCACGTTGGTGTTTTAATGATATTGTTTGTTTCTGTCGTTTCTGTCGAAATTGTAAAATAATTCTAAATATGTAAATAAAGTGTTTTTGAAAAATCAAAAAAATCTCTCTCTCTCCTCTCCTCCCTCTCTCTCTCGCTCTCCTCACCTCCAGGGCGTTGTGGGTGCGTGGCGAGCGGGGGGGCTTGGGGGCGGTCCCTCTACAGCGTGGCGGGTGGTGGCTGCAGTGTCGCCGGGCGGCGTCCGGGTCGCCCATCAGGAGGCTCAGCTGTCCGAGGTGACCCTGCACAGGTGGAAACATCATAATATAACGTGAGTGTTTTTAAAGACTCAAATCAACTTCACGTAGAAAAGAAAAAACGTTTTCAGCAGAAAATATATTGAAGTTAAAACGGGACTCAATGTGGCAGGAGGGTGACGGTATAGCGTAGCACTAGCAAGATATTAGACACACATTTTTTTTGGGAGGGGGGGGTTTCCACCTCAATGTCCACCTTAAATAAATAGAACTGCAGCAGATCTGCAGCATTGAATGATTGTCAGTCATCTTTCTTTCTTTTAAGCATCTAGAATTACCACCTTGCGGTCACCTCGAACCGATCACCACGCCTCTCCAAAACGTCATCACTTTATCATTTTATTCAATGAGACGTGTGTGAAATCCTTGAGTTATGGCTCCAAAAACACGTTCAGCGAGGTAACTAATGGATTCCCCGGCCAGCCCAGGTGGACAGGCGCCCCTCGCCCGAGGCGTATGACCCGTGAGGATGGAGACGGAAAAACCGTGGCAACGCACAATGCCGATAATGATCTGGTTTCAGTCTCTCAATTGTGAATCTTTGCTCAGTTTTCTTTGGATCTTGACCCGGTGGTTAGAGTCTCCGTCCCTCGGTACATTATTAACTTCAGTAGTAGGCGCATACGCACGCAAATCAAGATTGCATTGGGAATTATACATAACATTTTTGGCATTAATGTGCAGTGGAAAAATAAAAAGTACTATGGTAAAAGTATGACCTTTTCCTGACCTTGACCTGACCCATTGACCCGATTGATCTCAATCTAATCTAATCCCCCCGTCCAACCACCATTCAAATTCCATGCGATTTACGATTGAGTCAATACTTTTTGAGTTCTTTGTTTTTGACCTGTGACCTTTGACCTTGACCTGATCGATCCAAAAAATCAAAATCTAACTAACTGGATTATAAACAATCATCCATCAAATTTCATGGCTGATTTGGTTCAATACTTTTTAAGATGCGAATAATAACATACAAATAAATAAATAATAAATACACGGATCATCAAAACCTAACGGCATTTTTTTTCAATAAATAACCGGCATTTTCAATGCGAAGGTAAATATAAACGTACAGCTGTCGGTACATGAGGGTCTGACTGTGGACATGTTCTGTATAAGCTCCTTTAAGAATATACACACACACAATGGAACGCACACACACGCGAGGTTGCCGCGGCCGTGTATTTGGCGCCTTCACTTCACCAGGAACTCTCACATCACGCCAGACACGCCAAACAGCGGCAGACATTTAAAAAAACACCTCCGTCCTCCGGCTGTGTTTATAAGAATGTGACGGTGGATGAGAGAGTGTGTGTGTGTGGGGGGGGGGGCTATCTGTGTGAGTCTGTGTGTGTGTGTGTGGGGGGGGGGGGTCTATCTGTGTGAGTCTGTCTGTGTGTGTGTCTGTCTGTCTGTGTGAGTCTGTGTGTGTGTGGGGGGGGGGGGTCTATCTGTGTGAGTCTGTCTGTGTGTGTGTCTGTCTGTCTGTGTGAGTCTGTGTGTGTCTGTCTGTCTGTGTGAGTCTGTGTGTGTGTGTCTGTGTGTGTGCCTATGTGTGTGTCTTTGTGTCTATGTGTGTGTGTGTGTGCCTATGTGTGTATCTTTGTGTCTTTGTGTGTGTGTGTGCATGTGTATGTGTGTGTCTGCATGTATTTGTGTGTGTGTGTCTGTGTCAGTGTGTGTGTATTTGTGTGGTTCTGTGTGTATTTGTGTGTATGTGTGTGTCTGTGTGTGTGTATTTGTGTGTGGTTCTGTGTGTATTTGTGTGTGTGTGTGTAAATTTCCTTGTACCAGAACCATTTAAAATCAATGAGATCTGGAATATTTAAAAAAATGTTGCCCCCGATTGCTGTTGCGTATCATGATATCATAATACATGAAATCTGAAAACACATGAGACCAACTAAACTCATTTTAACGAGCCTTTGATCTTATATCCTCAAATCACATCCAGAGACGACCGGAGAGAGACGTACCCGTCCGCTGCGTAAAGAAATGTTTCATGTGTTCTGCAGAACAACCTCAGACCTCAGACCTCAGACCTCGGGCATCGAGCTTCACACACATCGACACACACATCGACACACACACACATCTGCTGCATATTTCCATATAGGAAAACAATTTCTCCTCATTAATCATGACAGAGGCCCCAAAAACATGAACTCCTGTTAATTTTCCATAAACGACATGCGGACGACATGTGAGGGTCACAAATAGAAAAAAAACTCAACACCCCTCCCACCCCGTCCGTCCGTCCAGAATGCAAAGCCAGGTGCATTCTGGGCCCTGTCCATTCTGGAGAGGGATCCTCCTCTGTTTTGTTGTTCCTGATCCGATGTGAGGTCAAAGGTCAGGGGTGTCGTATGTGTACGGATTGTAAAGCCCTCTGAGGCCTAAACACACGCACACATGTTCATCAATACTGTAATGTTCAGGATGCTTTTGCATAATTCTTTGAGTAGAGACATCGTTTGAAATAAGTGCCTTTATTTGGTCTTTAAGGGCGTCCCTAATTGTGTGTCTAGGCTTAATTAATTAAAGGAAGTAAATCGTCTGTAATCCAACACAACGCTGCTGCTGGGGAAGTAATTATGGTTAGAACAACACACACCTTATAAAAACAACAAGCATTATGGGCCACGTGTCTCTGTGTGTAAGTGTGTGGGAAAAGGGCCACGGGGCTACTTGTGTGTTCTCGTGAGTGTGAGTGTGTGTGTGTGTGTGTGTGTGTGCGAGTCTGTCTTTTCGGACTAAATCCAAGAGAACTTGAACTATCCACATGTGGTTTATTACCCGGCAACAGTTGTTTTAAATATCATCTGGCCGTCGCACAAACATCTGCGTATGCAATATGTGTGTAGAGCGACAGAGCACGAAAACAAGTTCATCAAGGCAACATTGAGACCCTGACGTTCATTATCACGTCCGCTGAGCGTCTGACCCGAGGTCGGGAGGATGAAACATCATGAATGCAGATTTTGGGCTTCTTGTATGGACTAACTGATAGATTATGGGGTGACGGGTTTATTATTATAAGCTTTGGTATGTGTTTTATGATCTCTCCATCACGAGGCCCTGGATCTCTCTGTTACCACACAGACACTCCAGAACGTTCCAGAACGAGCTCAGTAAAGTATAAAGTGTGTCTCTGGGGTTTAGGAGTCCCTCTGTTTCCTCTAAACCACCAAAAGAAGTAATTTTCACCGAATAATCTCAGCCCCTCACCTCAAACGGCGTCTCGGAGCCCTCGACGACGCCTCCGATGACGAGCAGGCCGCCATCGGTTCTGACCCCGGCGCCCCGGTGGACCCAGTCCACGCTCTCCAGCAGAGAGCAGTCCACGTACAGCGCCAGCCGCTCGGCGGACACGCTGACGGCCACGCGGTGCCACTTCCCATCCGACAGGCCGGCCACGGGGAACCTGACGGGGGGGGGGGACACACACACACACACATGGGAGAGTTCAAAGCAGGCTGAGGCCTTCTGACTGTTAGAATACAGATGTGAGGAAAAGGAAACAACCTGTTTTACCCAGTGAGGAAAAAACTTCGGAATAAAGACAATTTCCAGATTATGTGATGCCAGATTATGTGATGCCATGTGGCCAAAGGAGCCGTACCACAGGCAGGTACATAAGGCCCCAGTGTCAATGAGAATACTCATTATATATATAAGATAAGATCATTTATTTGGGGACTTTTTGCCTTTTTAGCAGAAGCCGAAGGTAGACAGAAAAGGGGCGGAGCTAGACGATGACAGGGCAGAAAAGGGGCGTGGCTCCGATAAAAAAACGGGGATGTATAAAGAAGAAGGCAGGGCCCTAGTATGAGTATTAATATATATATATAAACTGAGTATTAATATATGAATATATAGTACAGTAGTAGTAGTACAGTAGTAGTAGTAGTAGTAGTAGTAGTAGTATAGTATAGTAGTAGTAGTAGTACAGTAGTAGTAGTAAAGTAGTAGTAGTAGTAGTAGTAGTAAAAGTAGTAGTAGTAGCAGTAGTAATAGTAGTAATAGTAGTAGTAGTATTAGTAGTATCTATGTGCATCTGAAAAGTACAAGAAGAAGAAGGTAACCCCCCTAGACCGGGGTGTGCTCACTCGTAGTGCCGCTGCTGTGTTCCTCTGAAGGTGACGGCGTGGCCGCTGATCCGCAGCTGCAGCGCCACGTGGCCGTCGGCGCCGAGCGCCGTGAAGACGCTGTGCTCGGCGCTCTGAGGGCTCCTCAGCTGCACCAGGACACTGAACTCATCGGCAAAGCTGAACACACACACACACACACGCACACAAACACATACCATATATCAAAAAGATATCACACAATGGCACAATTAATAATGTGGCGATGAAGATGAAGGCGTACCCGTCAGCGAGGAGCTGCCGAAGAGGCAGAGCCAAGGTGGAGTACTGCCCCACCTGGAGGAATGCACACCTGCTGCCGTCCTCAGCGATGGAGGCGTTGCTGCCGTCGGACAGCTGGAGGGAAAACTCCTGCAGAACGTCCACCTCGTCTGGAGAGGCGGTCAGGAGAGAGAGAGAGAGCTATCGGCACTACGCTAACAGGAAGTCAGACAGTCAGTTTGGATCTATGTAAGTATGTAAGTATGTATGTATGTAAGTATATAAGTATGTATGTATGTAAGTATGTAAGTATGTATGTAAGTATGTATGTATGTATGTAAGTATGTATGTAAGTATGTATGTAAGTATGTATGTAAGTATGTATGTAAGTATGTAAGTATGTATGTATGTATGTAAGTATGTATGTAAGTATGTATGTAAGTATGTATGTAAGTATGTATGTAAGTATGTATGTAAGTATGTATGTAAGTATGTAAGTATATAAGTATGTATGTAAGTATGTATGTAAGTATGTATGTAAGTATGTAAGTATGTATGTATGTATGTATGTAAGTATGTATGTATATAAGTATGTATGTAAGTATGTATGTATATGTAAGTATGTATGTAAGTATGTAAGTATGTATGTAATGTATGTATGTATGTAAGTATGTATGTAAGTATGTAAGTATGTATGTAAGTATGTATGTATGTAAGTATGTAAGTATGTAAGTATGTATGTAAGTATGTAAGTATATAAGTATGTATGTAAGTATGTATGTATGTATGTAAGTATGTATGTAAGTATGTAAGTATGTAAGTATGTATGTAAGTATGTATGTAAGTATGTAAGTATGTAAGTATAAGTATGTATGTATGTATGTAAGTATGTATGTATGTAAGTATGTAAGTATGTATGTAAGTATGTATGTAAGTATGTAAGTATGTATGTAAGTATGTATGTAAGTATGTAAGTATGTATGTATGTATGTATGTATGTAAGTATGTATGTAAGTATGTAAGTATGTATGTATGTAAGTATGTATGTAAGTATGTATGTAATATGTAAGTATGTATGTAAGTATGTATAAGTATGTATGTAGTATGTATATATGTAGTATGTATGTATGTGTGTATGTATGTTAGTATGTATGTATGTAAGTATGTAAGTATGTATGTAAGTATGTAAGTATGTATGTATGTAAGTATGTATGTAAGTATGTATGTATGTAAGTATGTATGTAAGTATGTATGTATGTATGTAAGTATGTATGTATGTATGTAAGTATGTATGTATGTAAGTATGTAAGTATGTATGTAAGTATGTATGTAAGTATGTATGTAAATATGTATGTATGTAAGTATGTATGTATGTAAGTATGTATGTATGTATGTAAGTATGTAAGTATGTATGTATATATAAGTATGTATGTATGTAAGTATGTATGTATGTAAGTATGTATGTATGTATGTAAGTATGTATGTATATAAGTATGTATGTAAGTATGTAAGTATGTATGTAAGTATGTATGTAAGTATGTATGTAAGTATGTATGTATATAAGTATGTATGTAAGTATGTAATAAGTATGTATGTAAGTATGTAAGTATGTATGTATATATGTAAGTATGTATGTATATAAGTATGTATGTAAGTATGTAAGTATGTATGTATGTATGTAAGTATGTATGTAAGTATGTATGTATGTAAGTATGTATGTATGTAAGTATGTAAGTATGTATGTATGTAAGTATGTATGTATATATGTAAGTATGTATGTAAGTATGTATGTAAGTATGTATGTATGTAAGTATGTAAGTATGTATGTAAGTATGTATGTAAGTATGTAAGTATGTATGTAAGTATGTAAGTATGTATGTATGTAAGTATGTATGTAAGTATGTATATGTATGTATGTATGTGGTATGTAAGTATGTATGTAAGTATGTATGTAAGTATGTAAGTATGTATATGTAAGTATGTATGTAAGTATGTATGTAAGTATGTAAGAAAGTATGTAAGTAACTAAATATGTAAGTAAGTAAGTAGGTATGTATGTATGTAAGTATAGAAGCAAGTATGTAAGTGAATAAGTAAATATGTAAGTAAGTATATAAGTAAGTATGTAAGTAAGTAAATAAGTAAGTAAATATGTAAGTATGTAAGTATGTAAGTAAGTATATAAGTAAGTAAATAAGTAAGTAGATATATGTGTGTAAGTGAATAAGGATGTATGTAAGTATGTAAGAAAGTGTGTAAGAATATGTAAGTAAGTATGTAAGTATGTATGTAAGTGAATAAGTAAATATGTAAGTAAGTATGTAAGTAAGAAAATAAATAAGTAAGTGCAAAAGTAAGTATGTAAGGGAATAAGAAAGTATGTAAGTAAGTAAATAAGTAAGTAAATATGTAAGTAAGTAAGTGTCTAAGTAAGTACATAAGTAAGTATGTAAGTGAATAAGAAAGTATGTAAGTAAGAATGTAGGTAAGTAAATAAATAAGTAAGTAAGTGTGTAAGTAAGTAAGTATATAAGTAAGTATGTATGCATTATATAGTAAGTATGTATAATATTAGGCCACAGTGTACCATTATTACCGTGTAAGTCTGAATTTTAAGCTTTTGCTTTATAGCGCGCACAAAATGTACCTGCAGGAATCTCGTGAGACGGTGTTTCCCATTACAGAGCGGGAGTCAAGTCGCCTTCTGTCTCGTGTAATTGCTGATAAAACAGGCTCATAATGACGGGTTCCTTTAACTTTTTTTGATTTATTTCCACGCCGTAGGATAAGCATTAAGGTAGGGGGGATGTCAGCGTCTCATGATATCTTGGTGTGCTTCCAAGAAAAATATCATGAATTTATGTGACGTTATCTTGGCCGAGACCAAAACATCGTAATGAGACGACGCCACGAGCTCCCTGATCCCGAGGGTATCATTATCTGGTCTCATTAGTGGTTACTTGATTGACATCCAGTTTCAACCTTTAGAAGTTCCTAGAACCTACGCTTAGCACACTCCCTACAGTCATCCAATAGGACGATTCCAGTTTTCCATCCGATATGCGAGCGCAGCCCAACGGGAACGGATCCCTGCAGCCGAGTTCAAAAACCTTGTGAAAAAAGCCTCTCCGGAAAAATGGCCGCCGTCACATCCTCAGATTGAAGCCTGTGGTTTTTCCAAAGTCACGTTCGACGACCATTAATGGGTTTAACGTCCTGGTGTGCGCAGACTGTTCCAAGATTAGGAAACCCAGACATGGTAATAACCATTTGGGTTCAACCACTGATGGCATTCCTGAATAGAGGGAAAAAACACTTACGGGCCCTTTGCCTTTCAAACCTGCCGGGAGCTGCTACAAAAATTCCCTCCTATTTAAAGATTATGAGTTTTCTGACCTTTGGCTCGACCCACATTGCTGAACGCGGTTGTACGCTTTGTCTCTTTGTCCGTCACGTCATTAGCAGTTAAAGTTAAAGGAGTCTTTTATTTTGACTCCGGGAAAGAGCCGTTCTTCATGAACTGTCCACCGGGGGCGTCGTGCTGATATCATCATATGAATACAGCGCTTCATCATATTTGGAGGAAGCGATTCACCCCTCAAAGGCCGGCGCTCTTGTGTCCCGACGGTGACCACGCGTTAACCTTCAGGAACTGACGGAGATTACGACCAATCAGGCCGTTGGAGAAGGAGGAGCCTCTTAAACAGAGGCACTAAAACATGAATCTCTGGGATGTCGCCTCTACGAACATGTCTGACGCCGCCTCCGGACTCTTTCCAACGGAGTTCCAAGATATATCAGGACTGCTGGAGCAGGTTAAACCCGACGTTCTCCAAAGCACTCAACAATGAATCCGTGTCCGTCAGAGCCGTTGGCTCTTTACACTCATCCTGACACACTACCCCCCCCCCCCCCCCGGGAAACAAATCTGGTCTCGCCCTAAACATTCCAACGTAGCAGCCAGGAAAAGATATATGGACAAGAACCACTCTGGTGGAGACGGAATAATGGTTTTCCTCACACATCTGACCTTCAGGTAACAGCCGCGAGGTATGCCAAGGTCAAATAGTCTGCTGGCGTCGGCAATTAAAAGTGCTTCACAGGAAACCATCAAAACAGAATGCAGAAGAAAACAAGTCAAAACGCAAGAAATAGAATAAAAGTTGCAGTGCAATGTACCTAAAACAGCACTACACACACACACACACACACACACACAGCTCAACCTGTAGAACTATAAAAAATAAACATTCAGTATAGGAACAATACATCTTTCCGATTAAGGCAAAGAAATCTGCTTAATCATAGAAAAAAGATATGAAACACACACACACACACACTAACTATTAATAATTGTTGATGAAAAATGGACACAGAGTCCTCAGGAAGAGCGCAGGACTTTGAAGCAAATTTGACCTAGTGGCCAAACCGTGGAATTACACCCTCCAGGTCCTTCACATGATGCCAGTGAGCACGAAGAAGTCCGTTGCTCAGAGTCTGTTGCTCTCCTGGTCGTGAAGCTTTCCTCACACTGGAGACTTCCAGATGTCCTCTGATGTGTCACTCCCGACTGCCTAATAGATCGTTATCGTAGTCCCAGAAAGTCGACATGAGAACATGAACCCCCGCCGCAGTTCAACGTTCTTTAGGTGAGCCATCGTTAATTAGAGGGACAGTGGTTTCCCACAGCTGCATCTGGAGCCGTAAAGTGGGATCATCTGTTGTGACATCGTTTCTATTTTAGGATCCGATGCTGCGTGAGATTAGCGAAAAGACGACAGGGGGCACTCTGGGCTGCAAGGAAATGACGTTTACGTAAAAGTATGCCGGTCGGTATGATTACATGTTATTACTGCGGCCATAGCCAAACACACACCTGGATGCTAACATCCGGTAATGCACAAGTTGAATGGGTTCATAATATGTCATATACAAGCCTTAAAACCTCAGCCAAGACAATATACTTAGTTTAGCAACTTATAGTCTACTGAGAGTACATTTCTATGTCGCCACATTAGAGCAATCATCAGAAATGTATGTTTCATTCTGAACACAATTACAATACACAAGCGCCCCACAATTAACTGAGTGCAATGGACCGTATGAACGGCATAAACATCAATCACACACAATCTGCAGCCTCCTGGAGGAGCGTGAAGGAGGCCCGATGAAGTGGAGTGTATCTCAATTAGCTGTGATGTTTAGTGGCAGGAAGTTGGAGGGGGGGGGGAGGGGCGGAGGGGACCTTTTCACACAAGATCACGGGTACCGCTCCGATGCTCCGATGGTCTTCATTAAGCTTCGCGTTTGTGTCTGTGTTCACGAAAAGAAAATTTTCACGTGCCAACGCCGTGCCCCTCGAGCAGAACTGGGAAAACACGCTCATGGGCCGCTCTCTCAACGCCGCAATCAAACGACCGAGCCATTACAATGCGGAGGGGTGGAGGGGGGGGGGGGATGGGGGGGGGGGGGGCAAAAGTGAAACAGATGTTGGGAGTCTTGAGTCAGAATGAATGTGTGAACAGTGAGGGCTTTCAGGGTGAGCTCAGTCTTCTGGTCACTAAGCAGACTGTGTCTGTCCTCCCTGCAGTTGGGCTGAGAGTCGGACTCTCCTCGACTCTCGAGGTTCTGGGCTCGACCTCCGGGTAAAGACACCGGCTTATCGAGACTTAACTGGTGTCTCCTCTGCTGTTGCCACACAGCCTGCAAGATTGAATAAAAACGTGGTAAAGAAAACACTTAAAACAAGGAAGGAATACTATATATATATTATATCATATTATTCTATATATATATTATTATTATATAGATGATATTTCTTTTTATTATATTCTATATGTTATTCTATAATATATATAATATTTTTATATATATATATATATTATTATTATATAGATGATATATATTATTATTATTATATTATATATGTTATTCTATAATATATATAATATTATTATATATATATATAACTATATTGTTTTACTTCCTCATTTGATGTGTTTTCTTACAAGGAAGTAATACAGTATATATATATACTGTATATATGTATATATATACAGGACTGTCTCAGAAAATTAGAATATTGTGATGAAGTTCTTTATTTTCTGTAATGCAATTAAAAAAACAAAAAAAAACAAATTTCTTTTCATTACAAAATCAACTGAAATATTGCAAGCCTTTTATTCTGATTTATTGCTGATTATGGCTTACAGCTTAAGAAAACTCAAATATCCTATCTCTAAATATTAGAATATCATGAAAAGTATACTAGTAGGGTATTAAACAAATCACTTGAATTGTCTAATTAACTCGAAACACCTGCAAGGGTTTCCTGAGCCTTGACAAACACTCAGCTGTTATAAATCTTTTTTTACTTGGTCTGAGGAAATATTAAAATTTTATGAGATAGGATTTTAGAGTTTTAGCTGTAAGCTGTGTCATAATCAGCAATATTAAAAATAAAAGGCTTGCAATATTTCAGTTGATTTGTAATGAATCCAGAATGCATGACATTTTGTTTTAATTGCATTACAGAAAATAAAGAACTTTATACATATATAATATATATAACATATTATTATATATATCATATATATATTATACATATAAAAATAACTATATATATTATTATATATATTGTTATATATTGTATTACTTCCTCGTTTGATGTGTTTTCTTACAAGGAAGTAATACACTTTATATATACATATATATAATATATATATGTATATATAAAAATACTGTATTACTTCCTCGTGTGATGTGTTTTCTTTCCTATATCAGATATTTTTGTCCCACGCCTAAAGATTTACATAACAATGCAAACATGATGATGCTAATCTTAATTATTTACCATGTTCAACATGTTAGCATGATGAAATCATTTAATTGGCAGTAACTACAAAGCACCTATGACATTGGTTATATATCGGAACAAAATTGTAATCTTCTCCATGGAAAAGCATGTGATAATAATAATAATAATATTAATAATAATGTTACCATATGTTATCCATTTCGAAGCAGAGGGAGAGAAAAAAAGATGCTCACCAACCACGGGCCAACAGAAAACAGTGCGTTGAGTCCTGAAAATCACAAACACAGACAGCAGCTGTGTGCGCTTCATTTTTAATCGTCCCCATTCACAGCAAAGCGATGCGTTCTTTCATGGTCATCACGCCGCGTCTTGATCTCTTTCTATAAACCTCCTGCGTCGCCTCGTGATGAGTGAAAGCGCCTTCATGACGATCCACCATTGTTGAACACGATAAACACAACAACACACGCAGACCACAGGTTCAAAAGGCTCCACTTCAATGGCTCCTACGACCATCGCTCTCCACTTTGATGTCGTAATGGTGTATTAAAGTCAGCATTGAATAACAAGGAGTCAATAACTATTTCCTCACTGAGGATAATCCATAAATGAACATGCCGTTTATAGTTTAAACTCCATGCAGAGTTCATAACCTGGAACAATCTCTCTGGCAGGTCAATCACACGTCACTCATCCAAAGTGATGTGGTGTTTATGAGACACGCATATGGTTTCTCATGGATTCAGGTTTTCCATCAGTCGCCATGATCTCTCCACATGTCAGAGAAAGTAACCACTAATTATTTAAAGATTGATGTCTTCAAGGCGCCAAAGCAAACGCATCAACACATGCGTTTGGATTCGCCATAAAAACATCAACATTTACGAAACGAGATCCGTCAAACGTTGTTCCACTTGTGGGGCATTCAGGGCCTCGTCGCAATGACTGGCCAGTGGCCCGTGTGTTAAGGCAATGGTTCACAACCTTTTTTGAGTTATGTATTTGTTTTCAGCCGAGTACCCCCTGACCAGTGTCAAGCATTTTCGGTTAAAAAAAAGAAGGTAATACGCAGCATTTAATATGTAATAGATATACAATTAAGTTTATGAACTTACTTATATTTTCATGAATATTTATTAAATAAGTATTTTCAAAGTTTTTTTTTAATGGATGCTCATTTTAAATATGTTTAAAACAAATCCCACGTACCCCCTCGAGGGCCTTCACGTACCCCTATTTGAGAACCACTGCGTTAACCCTTTATAGGGCATTATAATGTCAACACTACAGGACTATTGGAGGACATAACAATACAAAAAAATGTATAATACATATTGTTTTCAGGTAGAAAATCTACAATCAACGAAGTTACCATATATGGTTCCTCGCCCGATAAGGGCTTCAGGGGTGATGCCATTGATCCTCCGCAGCTGCTTCTCTGTCAACAGGTAAGCAAACATGCACAGGTGTCCTCGGTCTGTTCTACCTTTACGGATTTTGGGAACAAATCAGACGTAATAAGTGGATTCATCAGAATACTGACAACATGTGTTCGACTCCAACTCCTCAGGACTCAGAGGTTCATTCACTGAACGACTCAGAACGTCTTTTGTTCCAGCAGCAGTTTGATTTTTTTAATGAACACCATTTTTTTCTTTCTAGCATCTTTCCGATGGTCATGTTTTATGGGGCATCTTCTGGTTGTGTTTGTTCCTTGTCGTGTGTTGCTTGTCTGTGTCTATTGTTGTCTGTATGAGTTTACCCACAGGGGAGAAATAACATTTTCTAATCTAATAATCTATTCTCTACCAGAACTAAGGGTTCGACAATCGGGTGATTTTAGGTTGAAGTACTTTGATGGGAGGTCTTTTCAAAGGACGACCAGATGACACAAAATACAAAACATGCAGCTAAAAACGGTTCCCTGGAGTCATACGCTGTGTTGTGTGGTCCGGTGTAAAAACACAAGGCTGGTGTAATCAGGGTTTTTCTTTACGGGAGTATTGATCTCTGAACAAACGGGCTAATCAGAGAAAAAGAGAGGGAAACACATGTACGTTGCATTTTTGACCTGCCAAAAAAAACGTCTTCTCATTAATCTGAACACACACACACAATGTTTAACAATCTTGTTGTCGATGTATCCGCCGGGCATAATCAGAAAAAACACAATTGCTTTTGGAGGAATGATTTAAACGATAATGTGCCGACGCCACATCCGGTTCGCGCTGCGGTGGCGTGAGAACCAGCGCCAAGCTGTCAATCAATCCCTTCGATACAGGCAACGTTGGTGAAACAGTCGTACACCTCAGTTAACACACCTAAAGATACTCTCATCCACACAGGGCTGCAGAGCTGAGAGGCGTTCAGGTACACGGCCCAAACCGCCGTGTACTGGAATCTCACACAGATGGCAGACTAATGCAAACAAGACAAAAACAACAACACAAAGTGACCACTCGTCTGGCAGTGGAGCCGGATGCTCGTTCCCTTTTCTTTGGACGAGGTCGACTGTAAAACGCTGCCAGCACCCGCCCAATGATTTCTCATTAACCACCGGCTGCGGCCACCTCCTTGGCCTCGAGTCTCACGTCGCTGTCGTGACGTCGTTTGATAAAAAAATCCCTTCGACGGCAGAAAAAGTCATTCGACGAAGAGTTTCGCAGATGGAGAAGTTTAAAACCAGAGCTGCTCGACATGAGGGACGAACGCCCGCTGAGCTGCTGTGTTCTGCCTTTTAGAAAAACCCAAGCATTCGAATCACGCTCATTCCAGAGGGATGATGCTTCGGTGTGAACATGAACACAGTCGAAGGGTTTTGGAATTGACTTTTTGGGGTAGAGCGAGGCCAGAGGTCCACATTCATGACACCCAAAGCATCGCGCTTAGGCCACGCCTCTCTGGACTGAACTAACTTCTCCTGGCTCAGACATCAGTGGAATGTGGAAGGAGCTTACGGACGTGCTGTCGGACCGTTACGGCGGGGACCAACGAGGTCCACCGCGAGCCAACAGCAGAGAACGGCACGGGGCCGAATGAAGCCAGTCTGCACTCGCGTTGATTATCGAGCTTGGCCGACGCTCTGAATAAGTCCTTCAATCTGAAAAGGAGGGCAAACACGAGTAGAAAGGCGCTCAGTTCTGCCTCCTAACCAACCAATCAGAGGCCAGTAGTATCCGGCCGTGGCTCAAATTAATCATCGTCTTGTATTACATGCTATCCAATAGGGAGGACATACCCATCTGAGCATGAAAGAGAACATTCTAGTGGGAGTGTCCCACATGCTGCTGCTGCTGCTCCACCGGGATCCTTAATAGTTATGGAGTTGAGGCCGTCAGGTCAACGCGGGTCAGACCTGGGATGCTGAGTGTCCCTGAGGGCCAGTGAGGGTCACTGAGGGTCACTGAGGGCCTCTGAGGGTCACTGAGGGCCAGTGAGGACCTCTGAGCTGCTTCTCTACGGCAGAGAGTGATCTGATCTGTGAGCTCTGATTATGAAACGGGTTGTTGCTGTTGAGACGTATTTGCAGCATGTGTCCAGCTAAAGTATCGTAGCCTCACCAATACTACCCATTACAACCTACATTACGCCGACTGTCAGAGCCTCATGTACAGCCACATACGGGCACCTCAACAGATGAAGTGGATAGCTGTGCTCTAAGCCGCCGATACTCTGGTGTATCTCTGAATTAATCTGTATTTATTATTATTATGCCAGGGTTCATTCACATGTTGACAAATAGGTTTCCATGCCTTTAAACCAAATTGTCATGACCAATGGTGTGAAATCGTGTACATCTTAAATGAGAGACAATAGTTTGATTAAAAGAATAAATATTTATATAAAGTTTTATTCTTTTAATCAAACTGCGTAAATGAACATATGAATATAACAAATTGTCCATGATTTTTCCAAAATGTGGGTAAATTCCAACATTTTCAAGGACTTTTTCAGGCCTTGAAAACCATTTTAAAATGCCATGAGTTTTCCAGTTTTTCCATGCCCGTACGAACCCTGATATGCTGTGATGTTAGCTTTACGGGAGATGCAGGTCTTTTTTTTCTGTTTAATCTTGATTTTTGCAGCAAAAAAACAAACAAATCGAAACTTAACTTGTGAAAAAATCTGAACATCTACAAGCCTCTCAAACACGAGTTAAAAGAGAGTCAGGATTAAGGATGTGTTGGATGTCCGCTTGATGTGTAGATGGATAAGTGTTTGTGAACACACAAAGGGACAACTACACACCAGCAGTACCTCACACGTGTGTCTGTCAGCTTGTTGTGAAGTCCTTCCTCCGGGGCCAACTTCTAGTTGTCAGAGGGCTTTTCCTTTGTCTGCCCCGGGGACGTGAGAACACATCCCTCCAATCCAAAGCAAACTCCCGACCGCCCACCGCCGCCTCGTCTCGGGGTTGGCCGACCTCCAGCGGCGCTAATCAGCCGGGAAGCGAAGCCGGCTGTCACGCCGTCCTCGTGGTCGGGGAGGGGGGGGGGATCTCATTACTCTAATAGTCTGAGAGACGGGCCCGACAGATAGCTCCATTACTGCGCGCGTACAAATTACTGGGGGCAGCCCGGATAAAAGGCGCAAGATTAAAAAGACTTCCACCTGAACATGGTTGGGAAACCAGTGGCAAATCACCGGGCCTGATAAGTAGGGAACGAGAGACGGGAAGTCGGAGTAAACATAAGAAACTCTGAAACATTTCAATCAGTCAGTCGTTGACAACCCTCTGAGTGATGAGCACTAAGCCGGTCCAGCCTCAGACGTCATGAGCTCTGGCTAGAGCAAGAGATCCGGTGCTCAGACAGTGTTTTGTGGAGATATTTTATATCCTGTCTCCATGTTAAGTGATAACAGTGTATTGTCGCAGTTTATGAGAGGTCTCAACACAATGTATTAGTTTATACTTCCAGCTTTGTTTTGAATTACACATGCTGATATTCGTAAATGAACTCTGTGTGACTAGATCAATGTCTTCTATCTATATTCTGACTATCTCCATATGATCATTGTCTTCCATGTCTATGTTCTGACCATCTCCGTATATGATCAATGTCTTCCATGTCTATGTTCTGATCATATCCATATATGATCAATGTCTTCCATGTCTATGTTCTGATCATATCCATATATGATCAATGTCTTCCATGTCTATGTTCTGATCATATCCATATATGATCAATGTCTTCCATGTCCTGAACATCTCCATATATGGACTTATGGTTCGTATGCCTGTGCTCACCATCTCTCCCTGAAATTTAAATAACTGACCTCTACATTTAAGCTGGTTAACATCCATAAATGGACATAAAGAAGTACGTCTCACCCCCACTTCTATGTGGCGGGTTTAGGGTATAAAGATCTTGTGGTTTCTTCAGAGAGTTGAAGAAATTCTGCAGTCCAGAAAACTGTACTTTCCCTACCAGAATTTATGTCCAATAAAGAATTCTACTAAATGGATCCTCGACTTCAACCTCGTCTGTGACCAGTCTGTTCAACGAAACTTAACTACCAGCTAGTTTCTAGGAGGTGTCCCTTACAGCGGACCTGGCTTGTTAACCGGGCCTGGAGCCCAACGCAGGACCCGGGAGGGAATTAAAGTAGACCGAATGGATACAACAGCTACGCCGTTAGCCGGTGTGCGAACGCAGCAGATAATGGATGCGCTTGTCTTGAAATAAAACCCGGCAACATTTCCTCATGTGGAAAAACGCAGGACATGTGTGTGTGTGGGGTAATTCCAGCGCCACGGGGAGCATGCAATGATGTAAGAAAGTAGAAGTGGGAAGGGATCCGGACACAGATTGGAACCAGAAGTTGTATCAGTCGCGAGTGGCAGATGTTCGACATGTACATTATAAAAATGTTCTATAGAATGTGAACTTCTGGGAACAGTACGTCTAGCCCCACTGATAATATGGGCAGTATGTTTCCATCAGAGCCTGCAGGACTGGTTATCTGCCTCCGTGGATCAAAACTTCCTGTGCCGCTTTAACTGCTGTTGTAATGGCTTCAAAGGAGGAGGGGGGGGGGCTTAAGGACACTGGAGCCGGTCATCAGCAACTTAAATGCACCATTATGGAGGTAAACGTTAAAAGTCCCCCTTTGGTGATGCTTGATGCACAAACTATAGCCTCACATCTGCAGGACTCCATGACCGTTTTCCTCCAACGGCCTCAGAAGTTCCGACATTTGACATTGCATGTGCAGATTTTCAGACGATACTCATTTTTGTTATAAATATTTGGAGCAAGAAGTATAAAACATAGGATAAACAACACAAAAGGGGACAAAATGAAACAAACAAAAAATGTATCACTAGGGATTGACCTATTCTCTATTGTACATTCATGGATCTATGAAAATAGAATCAGGTCTCTGAGGTGTTACGTATTTAACCCATTTTTCCCCAATATGTCAAAAACTGTTCCAGTTTGTTTTTGAGAGATTCTCCATGTTGTAAATGTCCATTCATGTATTCAGATTAGGACTTTCTTCTGATAACCATTTCCTGGTGAGAGTCTTTTTGCCAGCCAGCAGAAGTACATTTATTAAATATCTGTCTCTATTTGACAATGTTTTAGGTGAATATCCCAGAATTTTTATGGATTCCAATGTAGCTACGAGACTTTTCATCCGCTCGATCGTCAGCTCAAAATCATATAAAATACATCTTTGGGTCATGACTAAATACCCCACTCAGATCTACCTTATATTAGAGCCGATTCGCAAATGTTGGCACGCTAACGAATAAACATTTTGCCTTATTCGCATTGAGATAGGGATGGGTATCGCTTGGGTTTTTTCCCGATACTGGTGCTAAACCGGTACTTTTTAAACGATACTGGTGCCTGAACCGATAATTTAAAAAAGAAGAAGCACAAAACGACGATTGACAATGACGACTTTAAAAACCTCTTCGGCCATCTTCCCTGTAAAAGCCGATCTCATGGAGCACGGGCAAAAAACACATCTCAGACTGTCATGCTCGTAGCTCAAGTTTAAGCTAACTCGTAGCTGGCGCTAGTTTATAGCTAGCGCTAGCTACGAGTTAGCTTAAACATGGTTAGAATGGCTAATTTATTATTTGTTGGCCTACTTTTATGAATGCAAGACTAGCAATCAACGTTACGGTGCTATTCTGAGTTCAGGCTGCTCTTGTCATCGTCGGTCTCCACGTTTTCGGTCCCCAACCGTAATCCCCACTGTGTGTCGAACACCTTCACAGAGCTGCTCGTCATTTTAATGACCCACATTGTATTCGGGGTGGAGGTTTACGTCTAGCGTGGGAGGTTGCTTTTCTTATTTCGGATGAGTATTAGGGAATTAAGCCGTTAACTTGTTTTTTTGGGGTGTTTCAAACACGAAAACACGATAAGAAAACGGGTTAAAACGTAAAAAAGGTGTTCGGTTTTACAGTTTTTCTAATAACCGCATATTGAAAGATTGTATTGTTTTAAAGAGAAACAACATAGCATCCATTGTCACAAACTTAAGGGAAAAGAGAACCAAAAGGAGAATAATAAACTTCGCCGAGCCCCCGCGGTGCAGCTAAACCAAACACTTTGTGTTTGTGTCTGAATCCATTTCACGGCACAATGGATCCATGGTGGTGAAAACCGGCCTCGCTCGAGCCTTCAAACACGCAACAGCTTCCCAGAAACAATGCCAGAGTTTCCTCGGGGAGAGGAAACGTAGAAGAGCGAGCGGTCAACACTCAAGCCGGTCTGGGTCTCCGCCTGCAGAGAAATCCTTCAGACGGACGCCACAGGAAGTGGATGGACTGACGAACACGCCCCTCAGAACCATGAAGGTGCCATCTGGAACCGAAAATGGTTCTTGAGAGTAATGCCATAGAAGAACCATTTCTGGTTCCACAAAGAACCTTTCAAACCAGGGTTCTTTAAAGAGCCATTCTCCTTAAAGAGTTCTTCAAATAACCGATAAAGGTGTCTCAAAGAACCTTCAAAACATGGTTCTTTAAGGCACCATTTGTGGTTCCATAGAGAGCCTTTCAAACCAGGGTTCTTTAAAGAACAATTTCCTTAAAGAGTTCTTCAAAGAACCTATAAAGGTGTCTCAAAGAACCTTCAAAACATGGTTCTTTATGGCACCATGTGTGATTGCACAGAGAACCTTTTAAACCAGGGTTCTTTAAAGAACCATTTCCTTAAAGAGTTCTTCAAAGAACTTTTAAAGGTGTCTCAAAGAACCTTCAAAAATATTTCCTCAAATAGTTTTCAAAGAACAAGTCTCAAACAAAAGAATGGTTCTTCAGCAGAACCATCGTGTGAATACCACGAACACGGTGCAGGTATATTCATCTTTCCTTTAATACACCGACAGGCACTGAACTGGAGACAGCTCAGAGCAGAGCGGCGTAACATTAGCTTCACACGCCGGGTGAAAGACATGAGGGCAGAGGGCGGGAGAGAGAGAGAGAGAGAGAGAGAGAGGGCGACTCGGTCTGTCTGTGGGGAATCCAGGCCGTCCATCAGAGGTTTGTTCCACTCTCTCAGGTCTCCGAGGTCTCCGGTGTCAAAGGGTCAAGGTCAGGAACCTCAATCAGACAAGGAACCTCAAAAAAAGAAAGCGACGAAGCAGAAAAAAAAGATCTTTTATCTCATATAATCTCATGAATATTTGGCATATCCATGATGCTGAAGCAGCACATCATTCAAGCACACAGCGTGCAGAATCAAAAAATCAAAATGTGAATCAATGTTCAAAAAATAACGTGTAAATAACATAAACATTGTTTGAAGAACAAGTTCACAGATTCTAACTACTTTCAAACATAATATAAAAAGTCATGAAAACAAAAAAAAAAGTTTTGTAGTGCAGAGTAACTCCATTAATGTATGTATGATGTATGTACCAGCCAATCCAAATCAAAACATGGTCAAGGGTCATCATTCACATCATTGTCAGGTTTGAACAAGAAAAGCAAAGGCAAGCAACATCTCGTTCAACATCGTGATGACTTCAGTGTTTCTGAAGCATCATTAAAAGAGCAGCTGCAGACCATCCATCATTTTTTTTTTTCAACAATACAAAGCAATAAATAAGAAAAAAGCTGAAATCGCAGTCCAGGTCGAAGCTCATGCATGTAGCAGATTGCACAGCGGTCCGATCCAACGGTCCTCAGGGTTCATCCTCAGACACCAGAACACGGACACATCATCGTCATCGGTCCCGGTCGTTCTGATAGCGGTTAGCAAACAGACCGATAGCGTGACACGACTGTCTGAGATCGCGATAATAAAAGTGTGAATGGATAAAGTCGCGGCTCTCGTGAAACCGCAGCACTACGAGAAACGACGATGAAACAGTCGTGTGGATCCACAGATTTCAGCAAAAGCAACAACAACAAAAATCAACGCTGCCTGTTTTCACAGATGTGAATCGGACGGTTCGAGAGACGTTTTGGTTCCTCGCTCGGCGCACATCCAGCGGCGTGGACCCGACGCGCCCGACGAGACCCAGACGAGCTCGGAGTCCATCTGGAGAAGTGGACTTCGAGCAGAACAGCCGGTCCCCAAAGCCGGACCGACCTGGCACGTGAACACAGCACCTGCACGGTAACCCAGAGGCCCGTGTCCAACAGGCAACATGAGAAGGGCTTTTAACCAAATGCCCAGCCACAGGCATGTGGTGAGGCCCCCGGGGGGGGGGGGGGTGGAAGGAATCAGACAATTATGGTTATTACACGCTCATTACCGCTGTACGAACGATCGTGTGCTCACGAGAGTCCGTGTTCTGGCCGTCTTTTTGCAATTTTTTAAAAGCCGCATGTGAAAGAATGCGTTGACTCGATGTGCAAACACATGGGGAGGAGGGGGGGGGGGGGGTCCTTTGTGCTACAGTACATGCGGGTTAGAAAAATAAATCTGTGGGCAGGGCGACCTGTAAAATGTGTATTTTTTTAAACATTTTCCTCGAGATGAGGAAAGCAGAGAACGGGGCCTTTGGTGGGTCGGGTAATGAGTCCGCTGGAGGAACTCGCCTCAACCCAGAGTGGAAATCCAGGGAGGTACATAAAAAGAGAAAGAAAAAGAAAACGCGTGTTTTTTGGAACAAAAGACAAAACCGCCAGATGCCTTCACCCACCGAGTGACGGGGGGGGGGGGGCTCTTTTTTTTTCCTACTGAAAAAAAGAGGCCGCTCCACTCCACAGGAAACGTCAAAAGCTTCAAAACCGCTCTTGACGGAATGAAATGAATTCTTCATTTAAAGCTCCATTGAGTTGATTTATTTTCCCCCGCAGCGCATCACTGACTGGATCTACTCCGTCTGTTCCAGAAGAAACCTCCTCTTCAGGCTGGATGGGTTTTGGTCGTCACACATTGGACCAGCAACCAGGACAACACAACATCTCAAAGCAATAGACCCGTTCTGCGATAAACACCAATAACACCCAGGATGCAGTTCTCACGGAGTCGAACCTTCTCACCATGACGAGAACTTCGTCACGGCCGGTCCGCCACTTTTGGTCCCCGATGGAAAAGTTTAACCCTTGTGTTGCCTTCGGGTCATTTTGACCCGATTCAATAACCTCCTGGTCAATTTGACCCGATTCAATGTTTAATGTCGGTGTTCTTTGTCAACAAACAAACATAAAGTACCTCACTTAAACTTGGAAAACAATATTAATTCTAATAATTTTCTGGAGATTTTAATAGCTGGGGTCATATTGACCTCAAGGGTAAAATATGTTAGTAAATATAAAGGTAACAGGAGGGTTAAACATTGAATCGGGTCAAAATGACCCAAAGGCAACACAAGGGTTAAAGAACCACTGGAGTGGTCGTTTTCGAGCACTCATACAGGAAAGTTCTCACTTTTCTTGCAAAAATGCTCCGCTGAACTTTCCCTCTCGCGCCACCAGGAGGTCGATAGCGGTGGCGTTGAGCTAAACGTCTTCTTGGGCAACCCTCGGACGGACGGCGAAAAAGATTTGACGCCGACATCCGCGATCCCTTCAGGATTCACTCGAAACACGTCGGTGCTCTTCCCCTCTTCACCTCCACGTCAATTCTCCCTTTCATTTGATTCACACTCTTTGGTTTACGACCTGCAAAATAAATGACGCCGCAAATCAGACTCAGCTGTACGTCGTGTTTTGTGCCGAATTAGCAAACGTTAGCATGCTAACATGCTAAAAATAGAACGGTGAACATCACGTTAGCTTTGAAGCACACGGCGTAACTTCGAGATTTCCACGAAAACTAAGATTTGATCTCAGCAGGGTGTCGTTGGTGATTTAGAGTTCAACAAATATCTTTAAAAAAGATTTTTTCTCCGTGTGACTGGCCGACTGAGACGTCCTGATCTCAAAGGTCGACCGCGGCGTCTTGTTCAGGCGTTAGAAAGTCGTTACCGTGAGACAAACACCTCGCTCCTGTTGACAAAGACATGTAAGTGCTTGTAAAACATATAAATAAAAACTCTTGTTAATAAACCTTGACAAGACTCACTCGGCTCTGTTGGAAAAGGCCTTCTGTTGGAGTCCTGACCCCCGAGAGTCAAGGTCAGAGGAGCTGGTTATCTTCAGGTCTCCAATAAACCCAAAGAGGTCGCAGCAGTGCGAGGGTGTGATGAACCACAGCTCGACGGGTGACGGAGGCACACGTCACGCATCAGTAAAACACAGAAGATAATCCGCCTTCTCAGAAAATGGAAAAGTCCAACTGAAAATTGCATTTCCCCCTCCACAGCGTGTCCTCAGACTGACTGGAGGAAACTCCCGGAACGTGGAGAATATGGAAAACCGCAATCAAATGTCCTGACAGGCAGATACCGGCGTTCCCCTCTTCACGTCTGTCAGCGGCAACAGACCACAGCCGATTACGTCACTCTCACCTCATCAGGAGAGACGAGAACGCCGCCGCCGGCTCACGAGAACCGGGTTGGCCTCGCCTTAAAGGGCCGGCGTATCGCATTCAGGGCGATCGACTGGGAGCAGTGGAACCAGTTGTGTTTTATAGCCGGTTCTATCGACAATAAGAGCGCCTTCTCTTCACAAAAGTGACTTTTTTTTTGCTCTGTCCCGATGCGCGCAGTCTGCAGCGCGCGAGCCGAGAAGTGTTAACGCGTCACGTCGAGACAGAAATGACGTGCTGCTGTGGAGATACGATCAACAACAGACGTTTAGTTTAATAAAAGAACAAAGACGTGCTATAGAGAACATTTCAGGGGGGCGGGCCAATTTTGTTTAATGTCATGCGATCTACCAACACTACGCTATGATATATACTATACATTTATTATCACTACAATCACCTGATGTTGGACAAGAGAGAAACGGACTTTCAGATCTTCTGTCTGTTTGCACCAATGGAAGAAGAAGTGACACGAGAGATGACTTTGACGAAGAGGTTAATGTACATTGAGCGTATCAGTGTGACAGCAGTGCAGCCGGCTGAGTCTTTATCTGAAACATGTCAGTCGGCAGCACATTCTCACAACGTCTCTGGAGAATGTGCTGCCGACTGAAACAATCAGTCGCATTGTGTGCTTCCTCCCCGACCGGCGTTCCATTGTTCATTGTTCACAGGTTTTCTGCCAGCCTGAGCATGACGCTGTACCTTCACTGTCCAGCCCCTCACAGAACGCCATCACATGAGGTCATGGCCAAGATGAAAGAAATATCCTCTAATTATACAAATAGGAGAATAGCAAACTAATATTTAAGGCTAGAAGACAGGCAGTTTCTTTAAATATTCTACCTGTGCATGAAAGTACTGCAGAACATAGCTTTATAATAGTTTTTACTCTGTTAAGTGTCCATATATAGTCATCTTTGAATCCTAATATGCCAACTTAAGTATTAACATTTGTACAAGTTTCTACAGACAATATGTTGCATTCTTATTGCTCTGGCATATTTCTTCACTTGTTTTGAGAACATTTAGGTCAGGAGAAGGACGGCGACCTCTGGGTCTGAGAGGTTAAGCCAACGACTCCTCCGGTTGCAAAAATAAGTCTAAGTGTAGAAGTCTATGAGAGAATGAGTCTTGATTTATTCCCTCAGTGAACATCGTAAACATGAGTTTTGAGGTCCTCTTCAATATAGCATGATTGAATAGAACATAAAGCAGGGTAAACTTCATGTATCAGTTGCTAGTATACGGCATCTCTACGCAACATCTCAAATGTCCAAATATGGTCACATCGGTTATTTAGTCGGTCTACGAAAGTCTTCTTCAATACAATAGGATGTTTATTTCATAAATGATGGTCCCATTTGGAGTTAAATAGACCACAAAGCCCCAATTAACACCTAAATCATTGTAAACATGAGTTTATGGTCTCAATCCCTAGTTTAAGGTCCTCTTCAATTCAGCATGATGTTCATTTCAGAAACGATGGTCCATTCTGAGTAAAATAGAAAATAAAGCAGGGCGTCCTTTAGAGTGGGGCTTTATGTATAGGTCGCTAGCATACGGCATCTCTACTTAACGTCTCCGATGTCCAAATATGGTCACTTCGGGTCTTTAGTTGGTCTACGAAAGTCTTCTCCAATACAGCATGATGTTTATTTCGTAAATGATGGTCCCATTTGGAGTCAAATAGACCATAAAGCCCCAAATACCACCTTAATCCTTACAGGATGTGTCCAACAAACCTACAGACTCTTTCATACACACACACACACACACACACACACACACACACAAAGAGCTGGTTAATGTCTCTCTTCTGATTGGATTGGCTTGGTGCCATGCAGCCGATTGAATAAAGAAACAGAAACGAACCCTCCAGGCAGACGAAACCTGGTCTGGACGAACATGTGACCGAGCCCAGGCTTCATAGCACATCACTCACATCAGAGTAAACAGAGGCCGAAACGGGCCCAACGGGGTCCTGACGGACGGCGGGCTGATAGGAGTTCAAAGGGTGAATGACGTGGCTCAACAGGCTGGAGAGTGACGGGGGAAAAAGAAGAAGAAGAAGAAAACAAAAGCTCATTTTGAGTCCGTCCCTTCGGCTCTGCTCCGGTTCTGCCCGTCTTAACAGAGTTGTCACCTCCGGTCCGTCATCAGTCACGTTCAGCCGGTCCAATAAAGATAAGCATCTGCACGATGCAGGACGTTTATGAACACGTCAGGGGCGATTCACGTCAACCCGTCGGAGAATTGATCCAACCAGAAGACCCGCCCCTTCTCCCCGAGCACGTTGGGTTCATCCTCTGTCTGAGAAGAGCTCTCCAACATGATGGATGCAGAGGATTCAGCATGACGTGTCACCAACTTTTTTAATTGGATTTTTCTCTCTATTTATTTAACCCTCCTATTACCTTCAAATGTACTAACATCTTTTAACCTTGGGGTCAATTTGACCCCAGCAATTTAAACCTCCAGAAAATTATTAGAATTTATATTGTTTCCCAAGTTTAAGTGACTTTATGTTTGTTTATGTTTGACCTAAATAGCCCTTAAAATAAAATAAAATACCCAACCAAAACCAATGTGTGTAAAATGTTGATATTCTTACATGTTTTTACACAGTGAAAAACAGCCTGGGGCCAAATGGACCCCTAAGAACACCGATGCGTACAAGTTGTGTTCAGGACATTGAAAACATATCATGTGAATTTGGTGTTTATCTATTTGTCCCCAATAAATTAGTAAAAGTCATGAAATATGAAGGAAATAAAATGATGTCAATAGTTTTTTTTAGAGACGTTAAACATTGAAAGGGGTTAAATTGACCCCAAAGGTAACAGGAGGGTTAACTTGTGTATTTTTATTGTCTTCTTTTCCCTAACTTGTTGTGTAACTTTCTGGAATGCAGTGTGCTCTGCATGCTCTCTTGCATTCTGATCATATTTGGAAAATAAAATGACAAAAAAAAGAAAAAGAGAAGAGAGATAGACGAGAACATGTGTGTGTTTAATGGTTATTTGAGCGTTATCGTCACACACCGACGACTCTTTCCCTGAGCGGCAGCACACGTTGCTCAGGTCACACAGAGGTCGACACAACAGGAGGTCTCTTCTCCTGCAGGGAGTCTTTTATGTGGCAAAAAAAGAAAAAAGCTCCTCAATTACGAGGTAAAACGTCTGTGTGTGTGTGTGTGTGTGTGTGTGTGTGCGTCTCACTGGTATGGCACAACATTGCATCACCTGGCATCTATTTTGCGGAACACAAGCGTATGAAGGCAGTTACACATGTCACAGCTGCGGCAGTAAAAACGGGCCTCCCGGCTCCCACCTTGACTTGTTCAATTTTTTTCATTTCTTTTATTTTTTTCTGAGGAATAACAATAATATGATAGTTTAAACGTTTCCCACGGGGCAAAATGGTTTGCCAACAAAACGTCATTGCCCCTGCTATTAGAAAAACCAGAGACGTGCCGAGGGCCGTAACCGAAGCCTCTGCGCCGCGTCACAGAGTCGTGTTCACACGCTGACCAGCAGCCAAGCCCGCGAGACACAGAAACAACAACACAACGTCGGAACCAAAAATATCTCTGACAAAACCAATTCATACGACACCAGGAGGCGAGAAACCGGATTGAACGAGTTGAAAACGCTATCAGCCGAAGGTCAAATGTCAAAGACCTCTAGAAACCTCTCGGGTTGCAGATATATTCAACCCCCCATCTCATAAAATCCCCTTTCTTTTGTTGGTGGTGACCAGCGAACACGTGAGGATCCAGACTGTCGCCGCCCGATGGAGGCGGTTCTGATCCAACATGTGGTTCTGCCCCCGGCCGTCTCCAAACGCTTATTCACACACAGCTTTACCACAAGCGTTGACACCCGGGGACCGAGCCGATGACCCGGTGTGTGTGTGTGTGTTGCAGGGCATGTGGGCCTCCGCCTGGGTAAAGCTGGCTAATGGGCCCCAGATCGGGGGTCACGAGCCCACGACGGCCCCAGATCACGTTTCATTGGAGGCAGATGCTCGGCTCGCGGTCCGGCGTTATCCTGGCGATGATATCATGAGCTCCGCCGGATGGAAAAGCACAAGAGTGGCCGGCACCGTGTTCCTGGTTTGAGAGTTTTGGTGACAATGTAAATGCTGACCATGCCTTATGGGGGGGGGGGGGGGGGGGGGGTTAGAAAACATAACAAAACAATAGTGTGCTTGCCAGTTGTTTCTAATCTAATTATATTTTAATTTTATTGTCACCTTTTGTACATAAAGTTACACTTTCTTGACCAAATGCTTTGAAGTTCAGGTAATGTGTTAATGCAAAAACAACTCATTAAAAACCTCTAGGAGTTGCAAAGTTCACGTTACAATATAAAGGCGACGTGTACATTGCAAATACACTCATATGTAGGCTAATGGAAAAGATATTCAGGCAAAAAAATGATATTTAGGCAAATTTAGACTTTAATTTTTTTTATTTAGACTAATTTAGGCTTTAAAAGAAAGATATTTAGGCAAAACATATATATTTAGGCTAATAAAAAAGATGCATAGGCTAATTTAGGCTATACAAAATATATTTAGGCTAATTTAGGCTTTAAAAAATATATATTTAGGCACAGAATGTATATATTTAAACTTATAAAAACATATTTAGGCTAATTTAGGCTTTAAAAAATATATATTTAGGCAAAGAATATATATATTTAAACTAATAAAAACATATTTAGGCTAATTTAGGCTTTAAGAAATATATATTTAGGCAAAGAATGTATATATTTAAACTAATAAAAACATATTTAGGCTAATTTAGGCTTTAAAAAAAAAGATATTTAGGCAAAAAAAAAGATATTTAGGCCAATTTAGGCACAAAAAGAAGATATTTAGGCTAATATTTCAACCTTAACCAGTAGCAGGGCTATACACATTAACTTGTTCCTGAAGGTGGAGCCAGAGAAAAAGGTCACAGGGTGATTAGAATTTTAAAAATGCTTCATCTGGGGACCACAAATGTACAAAAACCACATGTAGGGTTGATGTGCACATCAGATGACATGTGGTGTGAAACATTTTGGATCAATGTCAAGAATTAAACTTGGAAAGATCCAATAAAACATCAGGATCTGCATCTTGAAGCCAGTCGTCCACCTAAATGTTCATCAAGGAGAAACTTTTTTTACCAGAAGGCGGAAACCACGTTTTTTATGAGGAGCTTCAATCTGCCAATGATTACTTTGTCCAAACAGCTAAAACCTTGGAGAGAAAAAAGCCTTTACCTTGAAAAAATGACTTCAGCGTATGATGAAAAGTTTTTCTTTCCAACTTTAGTAAATGTAAATAAGAAGAATCCTTTTGGAAAATACTCATCAACTTCCATGTCAAGCTGGCTGCTTTGGAGGGTTCACAGTGCCAGACTGACATCTTCAGGACGATCGCGACGCTAACGTGTTTTTGAAGTCGCTTCCTCTAAAGCAAAGGTGTCAAACACAAGGCCCGCGAGCCACATTCGGCCCGCCACGTTTTTTATGTGGCCCCTGTCGTCTTGAAAAGACACGTGATCACATTTTCTTCCAGGAATTTAAGAAAAATATCCTGTGCTTTTATTTTGAAGGTTTCAAATTAAATGAATTTATGTTATAATATTAGAGAAGTTCTCTCATGTACATTATTTCTACACTCAAATAAACAATAATCAAATGCAAAGAGAGTTATTTAACTATATGTTTGTGAGTAGTTTACACAGTATTTCGGTAACCGGCCCTTTAAGAGGGCGGCCATGATGCTGATGGGGCCCACGGTGAAAATGAGTTTGACACCCCTGATCTAAAGCGTCGTCTGAAACGAAGCCTTCCCAACGTGTGCACATGAAACACAGTTTCTCTAATATAACGTAAATCCATTTAATTTAAAACCTTCAAAATAAAAGCACAGGATATTTTTCTTAAATTCCTTTTAAGAAAATGTGATCACGTGTCTTTTCGAGACGTCAGGGGCCACATCAAATGACGTGGCGGGCCGGGTTTGGCCCGCGGGCCTTGTGTTTGACACCTGTAGTTTGGAGCCTTTTCACTGCGGGAGTTTCACTCGCGCTGAAGGTCGAGAAGGTCAGCCGGTCGGCGAGCGGAGCGGTGACGTTGAGGCTCGGAGACGCTCGGACACGCCCCCTTTTGAACATCACAAGCCTCCTCCTCCCGACAGCTGCTCGCCGTACGGCGCTCTAGGCACGGCCGTGACCCCCAGAGGTAGACGAGACCATCAGAGAGAAGGTCAGCAGGGACCCGCCCACCTCCACAGACAGCTGTGTGGAGCAGTGAAGCTCCTCAAGCCGATTGGTCGATCATAACGGCGGCGGCATGGCCCCCAGCTGGAGAACTCGCTCCGTTTCAGTGAACGGGATTCACGTCTTTGAGGAATTCACATTTGCACTCAATGTGGAGGCGAGCGTGGCGACTGTCTGCAAGATGTCTAACACCTCGCCTCAGATGGGATTAAGAGGTCTTTGTAGAGCCTCCCCCCCCCCCCACCAGGCGGCCTCCAAGCAGACAACGACCAATCAGAGCTCGCTTGACAAACACAGTCGAACCGACACGCGAGGGTTCATCGAACGTGAGTTTTGGTCTTAATTTGTGCTTTTTTACCCCCGAGGGTTTCAAAGTGTGGCCCCTCCCTCACGAGAGGGAGAAGGATCCAATCTAAGGATCTAAGGGAAATGGATCTAATAGATGGGACTAATGGAAGGATCTAATGACTGGATCTAATGGATGGATCTAAGGGATGGTCTAATGACTGGATCTAATGGAAGGATCCAATGGAAATGGATCAAATGACTGGATCTAATGGAAGGATCTAATCGAGGCCGGTCTCGGCGTCTGGAGCACTTTGGGGTTCAGGGTCTGACCAGAAGGACGGCTTGATGGCACCAATTTGCTCAAAACATTCGTAAGTTGTATCGGCACGAATCCCAAATGCCACCGAATGAGCTCCGTAACCACGGCAACGGGGCGAGAACCACGAAGGACGCGTGGGAGATCATCGCGGGCCCATCCGGTCAATGTCGACCCGAGGCGTCGACCCTCCCGCCGTCTCCGGTGAGACTCTAGAACGCGTCGGACGCGCCCTCCGCGGGTTCCCCGCTCTCTGACGCCGACCGAACGCCAAACTAGAACAAATAAAGTCCGTGCGACGCAGCGGAATCCAGATGCGACGCGCTCGTCGAGCTGCGGCCCGACGGGTCGTGGAGGGAACCACCTCTGATCTGCAGCTGTCACTGCATCATCAAACGGCCCCCAATTAAAGCAAAGCGGGTCCAGATATCGAGACGAGACCGACGGCAGAGCCGTGATTAACGAAGTCTGCTTGGCAGCGAGGAAGCATTCCACGTGATTTATGAACCTCGGAGGAGGTTTTTTCCTCCACATGTGCTTTCTGACGAACGATGAAGACGTTTGGCGTCCGTGATTTATTCGGCGAGTCCACAGAACATCGCTTTGTGGGCAACGTGTGCATCAAAGTGTTGATGGACACGGCATCAATAACACACGTTTAGGATTGTTTGTGGTCGTTGAAGCTGTGAGTGGGAGCAGCGTTGGAGGTAAACGACCTTTAAGGGGGCAGACTGGTTCATGTTATATTAATACCTACAGGCTGGTCATTGAAATGAATACCTACATTATATATTTACTTTTATTTTTTATTTAAGAAACAGCAACAGCAATTGAACAAAGTTAATACATGCGGTAATTGTTTTATTTTTTAAAATTAATTAATTAATTAATAATTTTATTTAAGAAGCTGTTAAAGCAATTTAACAAACTAATACATGCGATAATTGTTTTATTTTGTATAATTTAAAAAAATGTTTCTTTATTTTAGACTGTTATATAACAACTGAACAAAGCTATTACATGTGGTAATTGTTTTATTTATTTTTAATTTAAGAATATGTTTAGCAAATGATCAAAGCTAATAAATGTGGTAATTGTTTTATTTTTTGAACACATTACATGATTTAACATAAATATTGTATATTAGCATAACTTATAAGGGCTCCTGATAAACCCCTCTGTGTGTGTGTGTGTGTGTGTGTGTGTGTGTGTGTGTGTGTGTGTGTGTGTGCGTGCGTGCGTGTATGTGTGTGTGTGTGTGTGTGAGCTCCACAGGTGCAACGCTGCGCCCTTACCTGTCTGGAGGGTCCCGGAGCCGGACTCGGACTCTGCTCCAAAATCCACCGGCGCGCCGCTGCGCGTCGCGGAGAGCCCCAGGAGGAGGAGCGCGCACGTGAACCAGCAGCACATCTTTCACGGAGGCGGTTGCGTTGCGTCTTCTTTTCTCCTTTTTTAAAATCACCTTTTGCAATTAAGACTGAACGACGTGCACACTCTGACTCTCTGAAGCGCGCTCCCGTGAGTCAGAGCGTGAGGAACTTGTGGCTTCAACTGTGGAGTGCGACGCAGGGAGTGACTTCTCATCCTCTTCACCTCTCCTCCTCCTCCTCCTCTTCTTAAGCAGCCTCTCTCCTCCGGACCCGCAGTTGCAGCGCATCACAGGCGTCTCGTTGTTGGGGCCCCGCCCACTTCCTGTGACGCGGGACCAATTAAAATCCTGCAGGGCCTCCGCCCCGTTTAGCCCCGTACGGGTCGCTTTCTGTCTCGAGAGGTCAGTGTGGTGGTGGTGGTGGTGGTGGTTGTTGTGGTTGTTGTGGTTGTTGTTGTTGTCGTCTACAGGAGACATGTGGATCTTCCATCACTGCAGCACGTGAGCTGAAGGACCAATGAGCTGTGGGGAGGGGAGCTCGACAGTCTGGTTATTATCCCTCTTCTTCTCACTATATATATAGCTCATGTTTTAATTCACAATAAATAACATTACATAATTAGTATTATTTTAAATCATCAGGGTTTTTATCTCATTATTTCACAACACGAGGAAAGTTATCAGCAATCTTATATATATTTATTGATATATATCTATAAATATATTTATATATATAAATATTTTTTTTATTTAGATATATATCTGTATCTATAAATATATATTTGTATATATAACAATATATATATAATTTCTCAATGTCAACTCATCCGTCTATACATCTGGCACCACTCAAGTTTAAATATAAAGTTAGTTCTATATATACTTTATTCAAATTCATTCCAATGCTCTCTAAAACACAACCCTGGTCACACAACAACCTTCAGAGATGTACATGTTGCACTTTTCATAATCATACCTCTTTATTCAAGGACTTATATTCATATAAAAAGCTATGGGTACAGTAGAAATGACTGGAGACCGTCACGTCTCAGATCAGGCAGCAGAGGACTCACATCACCTCTCAGAAACATCATCAACTTCATCACATCCTCTCTTTTGAGGAAGAGTCTCCACTTTGGTGGCTGTGTGATCAAATGTCATCTTTCTTCTTTTCTTTGTCTTCACGTGAAAAAGATACATTTTGTGTTTTTAGATAATCAGAAAAATACAACCAGGAAACAAATTGTACAAATTACGGAATGAATGAAGTCAAACAAAATGCCTCTTTTTTCTCTTCTTTTCCATATTATTTTTTTTTGTTCTGCACATGCAGACGGGACACGTCCAGAGGGGGCGGGGCTTAAAGCTGCAGAGAGGAGTCGGCTTGGCAACCTGTTCACGTCGGGGCGAACAGCGACGTCCAGAGAGCCAATGGGTGGCGAGCAATCTGTGACGTCATCAAAGAGCAGAGCCAGGCCTGAAGTCAAACCTCACTGCTTTCAAACATCTCTACTGTAAAGGTGATCCCTTCAAGCGATGACTCACACACGAGCCAACAGGAAGGGGAAATAAAAATTAAACACACGGATATGATCTGACTTCCATTAAATTATATTTTTAAATAATTTACACGTCCATAAACTTACAAAGAGCACCGAGCGCGGCTGGAGTCCACGTCTCTGACACAAGGGGATAATAATCCCTCGATTTATTCTTGTGAATACATTTTGTTTTTAATCAACGCCTCGATCACAAATTCTTTATTAAAAAAAAAGGTTCTCTCTCCAACGACTGGGTCAAATGTATATTATGTTTAATTAAAAGTCAAGTTTACTGATATTATATATTTTTTATCTTCAATTAAAAAAGAAAAACAGTCGACTTTACTTACACGTTGTGTGTGTGTGTGTGTGTGTGTGTGTCCAAAGCAGTGGCATGTTCCTTCCTCTTGACACATATACAGGACTGTCTCAGAAAATTAGAATATTGTGATAAAGTTCTTTATTTTCTGTAATGCAATAAAAAAAACAAAAATGTCATGCATTCTGGATTCATTACAAATCAACTGAAATATTGCAAGCCTTTTATTCTTTTAATATTGCTGATTATGGCTTACAGCTTAAGAAAACTCTCAAATCCTATCTCATAAAATTTTAATATTTCCTCAGACCAAGTAAAAAAAAAGATTTATAACAGCTGAGTGTTTGTCAAGGCTCAGGAAACCCTTGCAGGTGTTTCGAGTTAATTAGACAATTCAAGTGATTTGTTTAATACCCTACTAGTATACTTTTTCATGATATTCTAATATTTAGAGATAGGATATTTGAGTTTTCTTAAGCTGTAAGCCATAATCAGCAATAAATCAGAATAAAAGGCTTGCAATATTTCAGTTGATTTGTAATGAATCCAGAATGCATGACATTTTTGTTTTTTTAATTGCATTACAGAAAATAAAGAACTTCATCACAATATTCTAATTTTCTGAGACAGTCCTGTATATATATATAAATAAATATACAAATATATCTATAAATATATATAGATATTTATATATATATATATAAATAAATATACAAATATATATATATATATAAATACATTTATAGATATATCTAAATATATATATAAAAATAAACATACATAAATATATATATATTTATTTATATATTTAAGATTCCTGATAACTTTCCTCGGATTGTGAAATAATGAGATAAAAAACCCAGATGATATAAATAAAGACCGGAGCATCTGACTCCACGGCAAATACATCTTTTACCTGTATTAATAATATTTAATAAAAACCAGGTCGTTGTGGGCAATAACTGAGAATTATTTGAACGTTTATACGTGTGTGTGAGCATCAGAAGGAACCGGAGTCGGGACGCGTGCCTCCGTCACCGATGCACAGACCGGAGCGCCACCTGAGTATCACTCCACAGGTGAAAATGGTACCTGACACATTGATATATGTACGCGTTGACCAGAGATGATGCACATTAATCAATATTTAACTTCACCCAATCGAGCTGATTTCCATCTGAAGTTGCTAGGCAGGTTATTAAAATGCATGTCACCCAAAATGATCACAACCTCTTTCTGCTTAAGTTACATTACCACACACAAACAAACTACCACCGTTGTTGGAATGACTGACATCTTCTTGGACTTAAGAATCTCTTTTGGGTGTAATTGTAAAAAAAATTTTTAAAGCTCCATGTTTCCACAAGGCTTTAAAATGGGCCTTGGGCGGCTGGCCGGGTGGGAAAAACATATTTAATGACAGATTCACACATCGTTGGCGTTTGGGTCTTTTCATGAGAAAAAAAAATCATAAAAAATATTCCAAGGCTTTTTTCTATCAGATATGTCGTAGTGGGGGGAAAGTATTTAGAATAAAACAAAGACAAAAATAGCCTCGGGCTCGGGTCCAGGTCCCTCTGGCCCGGGTCCAGGTCTTTTGGGCCCGGGTCCAGGTGCCTCTGGCCCGGGTCCAGGTCCTTGAGGCCCCCGTAGAGGTCTAGTCGGAGCACGTCATAATACAAATTGAGTTTAGCCTTTTTGTTATTGACAGAAATAACACTCAAAACTCTTTGTAAATCCCATTTATCTTTCATTTACCTTTCCAAGCAAATAGTTGAAAGAAAAAGAACACACCTACACAAATATGTTCAAAACGTAACTTGAAGTCTGGCTAGAGAACACAGTTGCTATGTTTTGGGTTGTTCCATGTCATGCAGTTCAACCTCGCCCACGACGAAGACGCCCCGTGAATCACACGTGTGTCGGATAGCGCGCGTGTGTGTGTGTGTGTGTGTAAGTCACCTGTACATCATAATAAAGATACATTTACAATGTTCACAGCTCCTCATCCGTAAATGTAAAATGTGCTCCGGTCCCAGAGGGGGCGGAGCCACCGGTCGGATGGAGCGTCGTCTTGTTGCATAAGCCCTATTTTAAATCCACAGCGGCAACAACACAACTCTTTATTGTTCCTGTGAACACACACAAACAAGTCACCTCCCTCCCACACACACACACACAATACTGCTCTCGAGAGGAAAGAGTTCAGAGGGCGACCCGGGACATCCGGATCCGATATGGCAGAGATGAGATGTCCACCGTCCGCTCGAGGAGGCAGAATCTTTGTCGATTAGTAGAAAATTTAAATTGAAAAAATGGCACTTTTTCCGCATCCAGAGACCAATTCCACCACATTTGGCTGGCAGTGTATATTTGAAACGAGAGAAAAGGCAAAACGCTCAACACACACACACCCGTTAAGCAAAAAAGTAGACGCACGATATTGTGTCGACCCCGGCGTGCACGACGTCGACGACTCTGGATCTGTGACCGCGACGAGGAGCAACACAAAGAAATTACTTTTGTTGTGTTTTTTTTGCATTCGGTCCATTTCATCAGATTCAAAAACGTGTAGATAAACGTACGTCCTGCTGTGTGGATGGAAGTCCATCGGCTGCTGCGTCTTAATAATACGTCTCAGGGAACAAACGAGGCACTTAGTGTTCAGCCACATGGCGTCAGAGCCGAGTCCTCTCGCTCCAGGAGACGGACACGTGGAACAATTCACCCCAAAACAACGAGTGGTCATGAGAACCGGCCTCCGGGTCCTTTCTGACGCCTCCTTGTTCTTTCTCTCGTCACGCGTCCCTCGGTTGGAAGTTTAAGACGTACTTAAAAAACAGTTCCTCGTCATTTTTGCCGCGGTGGGATTTTTCGAGGAAGTAAAAGCCGACGGAGAAAAGACGATCGTTTCAGACGCGACGAGTCGAAGCTCAAAGGAACGAAATGAAACGCGTGAAAACACGGCGCTCGTAGAGCGAGGAGGTTTCGGCTTTTTCATCTTCTTCTTCTCCGTCACTGATTTGACCGAAGGAGGAGAACCCTCTTCAGGCGCTCTGACGTCAGGGCGAGTCAAACTCAAGCGTCTAGAAAGATCGTCGGTGAATCGGCGAATCAAAAAGGTCCCACGACAAAGATGGAATGATTCCTACCTGCCGTCTGCAGCTCGTTCCACCGGCGTCTTCCTCTTCCTCTTCCTCGGTTAGCACCAGTCCTCCTCCTCCCGCTCCCGGAGACTTCCCGTTCCTCGCCCGGAGGCGGAGTTGACCCCGAGGGTGAAGTGGTACCCGTTGGGAACCACGCCCGGCCTCCCCTGCGCGGCGGCGGCGTCCGCTGCTCCGTGAGAGGTCGAGGCGGCGCCGGTTCTGGCCGCGCCGCGGCCGCTCGCGTCGTCCTGGAAGTCCTCCCCGAGGAGCGCCCGCCGGGAGGCGACCTGCGCCTGCCGGTTCAGGTCGGGGTCCGAGCCGATGCGCGTGACGGGGATCGGCGGGGACTCGTCGTGGCCGCCGCCGCCGCCGCGGTGGAGCCGCTCGTGCTCCGAGCGGCCGCGGCTGACGCGGACCTGGTGGGGCGGCGCCGGCGAGGAGCCGGCGGTCTTGTAGGAGACGGCGGGGCGCGGGGTCAGCGGCGTCTGAGGGAGCTGGCGGCGCCCGCGGCCCGGAGTGACGGAACCGGAGGGGAGCGGTCCGGGGCCGGCTTTGACCACAGCGCTACCGAGCTGAGGAAACACGGCGGAGGAGGAAGAGGAAGAGGAAGAGCAACAGGGATTCAAGTCAGTTTATTTTGTAGAGCCCAATATCACAAATTATGAATGATCCTGAGAGGACCCTGACCTTTGACCTCACATCGGATCAGGAACAACTTGACTCCGTTGACTTACTCTTCAGTTCCAAATTGAAGCTGCGATTTGAACCGTCTCGTCCAGGGGTCTCAAACTCATTTCCACCGTGGGCCACATCAGCATCATGGCCGCCCTCTTAAAGGGCCGGTGTAACTGAAACACTGTATAAACTACTCCCCAATATAGTGTTAAATAACTCTTTGCATTTGATTATTGTTTATTTCAGTGTATACATATTGTACATAAGAGCATTTCTCTAAGATTATAACATGAATCCATTTAATTTGAAACCTTCAAAATAAAAGCCCAGGATATTTGTATTAAATTCCTGTAAGAAAATGTGATCACGTGTCTTTTCAAGACGTCAGGGGCCACATAAAAAACGTGACGGGCCGAATGTGGCCCGTGGGCCTTGTGTTTGACTCCTGTGGTCCAGTGAGTTTAATGATTGTGAATGTTTTGAAGTATAATCTCCTACATTTAACCGTTTGTGTTGGTTTTATTCTGTATTCCGTCTCAAAGGAAACACGAGCCTCTCGCTGCGCCGTCACACTCGGGGGCCGCGGCTCCTCAACTGCTCCCCGAGTGCGGCTGTGAACCTCAAATAAAAGCTGCAAATTCGGCCCTAAAAACCTCATCGTCAAATCCACATGTGCTCGGGGTGCAGAGCCAACACAATGAAACATCTGGCTGCTAATCGCCACACACACACACACACACACACAGGATCCCTCACCTGCTTGATGAAGACGGCGTCCTGCCCGTCTCCGGGCGACGTGGACCGGCTGGGCCCGGCGGACCGGCTGTGGTCCTGGTCCCGGCTGAAGGAGAAGTAGCGCTGCGTCTCCCCGGCGGACGAGTGGTGCCGCCGCTCGTGAGGCCGGCCGCGGTCACGCTCCCTCGCTCGCTCCCTGGACAGCCCGTCGGCCGAGGGGTCGGTGAAGGAGTCTGGAGGAGGAGGCGGAGGAGGAGGAGAAAGAGGAGGAGGAAAAAGACAGGGTGGAGGAGAAGCAGGAAGAGGAAGAAGAGGAGGAGAAAAAAGACAGGGTTGAGGAGGAGGAGGAAGAGGAGGAGGGAAAAGACAGGGTTGAGGAGGAGGAGGAAGAGGAGGAGGGGAAAGACAGGGTTGAGGAGGAGCAGGAAGAGGAAGAAGATGAGGAGGAAGAGGAGGAGGGAAAAGACAGGGTTGAGGAGGAGCAGGAAGAGGAAGAAGATGAGGAAGAGGATGAGGAGAAGGAAGAGGAAGAGGGGGAGGAGAAAAAAGACAGGGTTGAGGAGAAGCAGGAAGAGGAAGAGGAGGAGAACAAAGACAGGGTTGAGGAGAAGCAGGAAGAGGAAGAAGAGGAGGAATAGGATGAGGAAGAGGAGATGGAGGAGGAGGAAAAGGAGGAAGAGGAGAAGTAGAAGGAAGAGGAAGAAGAGGATGAGGAGAAGGAGGAGGAGGTGGAGAAAGAGGAGGAGGAGATGATGGAGGAGGAGGAGGAGGAGAAGTAGAAGGAAGAAGAGGATGAGGAGAAGGAAGAGGAAAAGGAGGAAGAGGTGGAGAAAGAGGAGGAGGAGATGGAGGAGGAGGAGAAGTAGAAGGAAGAGGAGGAGGAGATGGAGGAGGAGGAAGAGGAGGAGAAGTAGAAGTAGAAGGAAGAGGAGGAGGAGTTCACCGTCAGAGGAAAGGAGACATCGTGTCCTTCACTTGTCTCGTCGTCTTTAATCTCTTCTGAACACGAGCGCTCCAGTTGAACACCTTCACGCCACAAACTAAAGGAATAACTAATAAGAATTAACTAATAACTATTAACTAATAAGTATTAACTAATAACTAATAAAAAGTCATAACTCTTCAGACTCTCCTCACACAGCGATGCCACGGGGAGCTGTTACGCAATACTATGACACCTCTAATTAAAAAGGCAGACGTCCTAGAGCAATGTGTGTGTGTGTGTGTGTGTGTGTGTGTGTGTGTGTGTGTGTGTGTGTGTGTGTGTGTGTGTGTGTGGCATAAAGCAAAGCACTGTGGTTAGAGAAAAAACCCTCTCTGGAATAACTCCAGTATCTCAGATGAAACGAACACAGGAGGCCTTCATCACAACGAGAGACTCCTGATCCTGATGCTCTGCTCTCCCACCCAGAGGTGCTCATGAAGCCATGAATCCATCCACCTGTCCACCGAGGCCTCTTATCTCATCAATCAAGCCCAGCTGCTGCCCTCCTTTGTTAACATATTAAAAATAATAATATAACGTCCTGAAACCCAGAACGAGTCAGCTCTTTGGAAAAGGGGGCGGAGCTACGGAGGGATACACATTGCTAAGCACCAATCCTGATAGAAGTGTACGTTGAAAAAACATTTCCACCGTGGCTTCACTTTTTCAAAAACCTACATCAGGGGTGTCAAACTCATTTTCACTGTGGGCCACATCAGCATCATGGCCGCCCTCTTAAAGGGCCGGTTACTGAAACACTGTATACACTACTCACAAACATATAGTTAACTAACTCTTTGCATTTGATTGTTGTTTATTTGAGTGTAAAAAATAATGTACATAAGAGCACTTCTCTAATATTATAACATGAATCCATTTAATTGGAAACCTTCAAAATAAAAGCACAGGATATTTTTCTTAAATTCATGAAAGAAAATGTGATCACGTGTCTTTTCAAGACGTCAGGGGCCACATTAAAAAAACGCGGCGGGCCGGATTTGGCCCGCGGGCCTTGTGTTTGACCCCTGTGACCTACAGTATGATGATGAACGGCTTTACTCTCGTCGCAATTTCTAATCTCAAGGCGTCGAATGTGAAGTCGGCGTCTGTCTCACCGACGGTGCTGGACGGCTGCATGGACGCAGCTTTGTCCAGAGACTTCTGCTTCTTGTCTCTGTCCCTCCGGCGATGGCAGCGGTGGTGGTGGTGGTGGTGCTGGGCTCGGTCCTCCTGGCCGGGCCGCTCCAGGTCGTACTCCGACAGGCCGCCGACCTCCCGGTAGCAACGCGGCGGCATCAGCGAGGACGCCGAGCGCCTGATGGGACTGAGGTCAACGATTGGCTGAGAGGGCGAGAGAGAGAAACGCGGAGAGGCGTCAGGGGGGAAAAGTACGGGCGAGCAGAGGGGGAAAAAACCGCGGTGGTTTTTTACCCAAACCACTTGGACTGGACCACAAAAAATACCCACACAACACACACACACACACACACGACACGACCAGTGGACGGCAATCTACCGACGTTCTCCCCGTTCTTCTCCCAGGCAGAGACGTCAGAAACAGGAAGAGGAGAATGAACACGGATCCCACAGGAGGGAAGTTGAATCCTTTGAGAACGTACGTGGCTCGTGTCTCTGCTCGCGACCCGGGAGGAGGCGGGGCCTCGGCACTGACCTCGGGGGCATCCGCTCGGACGCTTTTAATGTTACGCAATAACAGAGGAGTTGTTGCGTCCAAAGCAAGTGTTATTGGTTTAAAGGAATAAACAAGTTTATAATTCTAAGGGTTTTGGATTGGACCTGACTTCAGACTTTTTAGATGTTTGCTTTGACTTTGATGTTTTTGTTTTCCTCCGATCGGACTTTGTTTTTCTGCCTTGACACTGAAAGCTTTAAACCTGCAACAAGCGGCTGTTTAGGGGGGACATTTGTGGTCGAGAAAACCAGTTAACATTTACATATCATCATCTTTAGAAAAGTTGATATCACGAGCTTGTTCACAAACACGCTTATTTACACGGCAGCTACAGAGCAACGTTATCGTGTTCCTGGCCTCCAACAAATAAATAATAATCTCAAGATAACAAACAAAAATAGGAAAAGCTGGACAAATAAACAAGAGCTGAAACTCACCATGAAGCTCCGTGACGCTACAGGGAGCGGAACCTTTTCAATAATAATCATCTGTAGTGTCAGAACAAGCAACCTCTTAAACATCGACATAGACGTGAGGATCTGTGGACATGATAATCTTGAAACGATTCAATATAATCTCAGAGAGACATATAAGTTATTGTTTAATATCTGGCAGCCTTACTTGGAATACAACACTAACGGTACTTTAGCACTGGAACTATTGGGAGCTCTGAACGATGCTTCATGAGTCATTGTGGTACCTCGGTGCTGTGTCATCATCCCATGCACCAACTTTATTATTTTTTTAATCTATTTACTTTATTTATTTCATTATTTGTTATTGTATTTTTCTTTTTCTTCTTTTTCCTTACTTGTTGTGTAATTTTCTGTAATGTTTATTGTAGTGTGAACATGTTTTCTTGCATTGTGAAAATATTTGTAAAGAGAAATATATAAATAAAATTAAAACTGTTGTGTTTATCTGATGTTTTAGAGTAGTTCTTTAACGGATGCCTCGAGGACATTGACGCTCGCCCCACCTCATCCTCATCTCACTGAGCGGCTACCAGGGGACGACGTGATGGGGACCAGGACGAGCCGCTACGTTACCTCGCCACCTGCTGGTCACCGGCCAGATCACATCTGGCAATCCCTCTTCAGGACATTAGTTTCCAAAAACAGTATTTACCTGTTTTAACTGTGTTATTTGAGTAATTGTTCTACCAGACAGTAGCAGGGTGGTTGTGCTCTTCGTCCTGCCCCCCCCCCCCAAACACACACACAGTCCTGTAGCTACAGTCAGAGACAACGATATCACAACACTGCGGAAGATCACCCAATATTACAAAGTCATTTATCTAGTAAAGCTGTCTTAAAATCTTATTTTTTTTGTTGATAGATGTCATAACATGAAACTGTAAAAGAGAGAAAATAAGCCCCCCCCCCCCCCCCCCACCCGCTCAAAGGGTCTGAAAGTGAGGGTGAATAAAAGATTCAAGGGATGAATCCGACTTGTTTAGTCGTAAAAAAAATAAGATTTTAAGACTGAAAGTGACATCAAAAACGACAGATACACAGTCGGACTTCTTTCAACGTGAGAGGAAGCAGCAGTACCGTCACCGCCTGGTTCCACAAACACAAACCAAGAACGTAGACTACACACTACCACGTCATGAAACTCACACACAGTACACACAACCACCCGTCAGCACAGTGTGGGACTGTGCTGCTGGCTGTGAGGTGGGAGACACAGACAAAGACTTTTCCCGGGGCATTGTGGGTAAGTTCCAGTGTCAATGTGTGTGTTGCATGTAATATGTATCTGCCTACTGTGTATGTGGGAGCGTCCATGTGGCCATGATGGTGTGATGGAGATGAGAGGAGGCGCATGGAGGCAAACACAGACGTGAGACACGAAGAAAAGAAAAAAAAGAGGGCGAGGAAGAGTTGAAGAGAGAGAGAGAGAGAGAGAGAGAGCGGTGGCACAACAGGTGGTACATACTGCCAGGTGGGTCCCGGGGGCGTGGCGAGGGTGGCTCCGCTATCAGACAGCACACACAAGAGGGAGGTGGGCAGAACATTAGCAAAGGGCATCGGAGGTCAGGACCAAAGGGAAAGACAGAAGGTCAGAGAGGAGACTCCGGCTGGGGAGACGCTCGATTCTATTATCTAGAAACCAGATGAAGAGACCAAAAACTAACAGTTATTATTATTATTAATATGTGTGTGTGTGTGTGTGTTTCAAAGACAGATATATCTTCTTCCTCCGTGCCATAGAGCTCTATTGTTGTTAAAAACGCATCAATAAATCACTTGGTGAAATATTCCTTCATCTCCATGAACACACACGCACAAAAATATGCACGCACACCGCACACATACACACATGCATGTGTACGTACACGCACATGCATGGACACGCACACACACAAACACACACAGGCACGCACACACACACGTACACGCACATGCATGTACACACACACAGACATGCACACATACACACACACACACACCACACACACACAAATATTTCCGATGTGTCTGGACTGCTGGTCTCGGCACAGATGGCAAATAAAAAACCTTGAACCTTGAACCTTGAAATGCACGCACAAAAATGCACACACACACACACACACCTCCAGTGCCCAGCTGATTTATGACACGCTCAGCATTTCTTAGAGAAAAGAGCGCGAGGACAAACACGTTTGGAGTTTTGGTCTTTTCATGAGATTTGTTGACAATAACAAAATAATATGAGAGATAACGCCAGCCTTCATACGTTAGAGATAAAAAGAGAACAAGAGATCAAAATGCAACATAAACATAAGGAAAGCAGGTGTTTAATGTTGTGGTGGAGAGGGAGAGAGGGAGGGATGGAGAGAGAGACAAACGATGGAGAGAGAGATAAACGGTGGAGAGAGAGACAAACGGTGGAGAGAGAGACAAACGGTGGAGAGAGAGACAAACGGGGGAGAGAGAGACAAACGGGGGAGAGAGAGACAAACGGGGGAGAGAGAGACAAACGGGGGAGGTGAGACATGTGAGAGAAGTGGTGGACAGAACGTCCTCCGGACATGAGCTCCGTGTGCAGCGACTGCAACGCACAGGGTCAGTTAGAAAAGCACAAATTAATTCAGAAATAAACAGATGACAAGAAGCAAAAAGTCAGGTCAAAGTAGCATGTTACATTAGAATGTTGTATACAATATATAAAAAGAACAATTGCATTAGTTGGACTTAAAAAAAGCATCCTTTAGATTTTCAACAACTCAAAACTCTTTTGGGTAATTCACGGATCACATGATGACGGTCAATACTCACGGTGGCAGGTGAATACAGTGTCTGAATGAATGGTATGGGGGGGGGGGGGTTCTGTCATCAGTCAAGAACTCTGGCTGCAGCTCAACTGGTCGTTCAGGATCAACATTATTACAATACTCCTGCCTCATTTGGCAAAGAAGGAAAAAATGGCACATCTTCAATCAGCCATTGACATACGTGGTGCAGTAAGATGTGGGCGGAGCCTGAGGTTTAAGGTGGTCGGCATAAAGAGATTATTAGCAACTGTGACTGTCGCAAATTAGCGCTGTAGGTCAGAGGTTAGCAGGTCCGTCTTTCAATCCCCGACCTAGTCGATGTGCCCTTGAGCAACACACTTAAGCCTGAGTTGCTCCCTGTAGCTGTGTCTACGGTGTGTGAATGTAGCATGATTGTAAGTCGCTTTGGATGAAAGCGTCAACTAAATGACGTGTAATTACATCCCTGGCTAACATAATATCTTTACTCTGTTCATATTCTGCAGTCATTTAATAACCGTCTAATTATATTAACCAACAATGCAACGCCCAACTTAAAGTTATGAGCCCAGGAAGGTCAAGCAGAGGTCAGCGGGGTGAACTAACTGCTTCTCTTAGCTTACGGCTGCTTCCTTTCCTCAGCCACCTGTTCACTGCCAAACAAACACATTTCACCATTTAACCAAAAACACTGAGACTTCTTCCGAGACAAATCTACGGCATCCATCGTGTCTGTAATTGTTTTTCGAGGGTCCCCGAGGAGCTTACGTAGTACTCTGCGTTGAGTCGGGGCAGAGAAGCCGCTCGGCAGTGGCCCTCCATGCTCGGATAGTCCTCTGTGTCCGATTCGTCCTCCACTTGCTTCAGTTCCACAAATTCCTGCTAGAAAAGAGGAAGGTAGTATGTATGTATGTGTTATGTTTGGAGGCAATGAAATGTAAATGTGGGCTTTCCCGGTGCCGGTGTGTACCTGAGGCTGGGGGGAATAGGGCACGTCCTCTGACTGGCCTCTCTGGAGTTTCCTCCGGACTCTGGGCCTCTGTTGTGCCGCCTGAGAGACATCCCCCGACTGGGAATGTTTGATGGCACTTCTCTGGTTTAGTCTGTATACGGACGGAGACACACACACACACACACACACACAGACAAACACACACACACACACACACCTCGGTTCAAACCCAAACAGTATCGTCTAACACCAAAAAGTGAGGACCGGTCTAAATGTCCTCACTTTGCATGTTGGTCCTCACTCCAAAGGTTAATAACCCCTCGATGGTCCTCACTTTGATAGCAGTTCAAACACACACACACACACACACGCAAGAGCTTGGATCAGCGCCGCAGGGTGAAGGTATATTCAGTAAATGCTCCTCACGTCCATTCAGTGTGTTAAATGACCGGCACAAACATGGTAAATTTCACCGTGAGGCCTATTGTCTTGTACGTGGAGGTATTATTATAACACAAGTGGATATATTACGTGTATGTCACTCACATGGGGTCCCTGTTCACCGAGGGGATGCAGGTGGTGGGCAGTGCTTCTGGCTTAGCCTCTGGCTCAGGTGGAGGTGGGAGGGGCTTCTTGGGGATGCAGAACGGTGGCTCTATTTGCTGTGTGCGAGTGAGTTGCATCATGGGACGGAACAACGCCCCCAGTTTACTCTGCAGGGCGGAACCACAGGGCAGCAGAGTTTATGTGTCAGCATGAGTGAACGAAAATCATCCGTCTTCGTCTCTTTATCTAATTTAATCTTCAGACTTCACAACTCATTTAGTTTAAAACAAGTTTCCCTTCATCTCTATATTTGATTATGTCTTATTAGTCTTATTTAGTCAGGACTAGAAACTCCTGTTCCACATACAGTCATACCAAAGAATGGTTGTGAATCCACTCACTAATACATTGCACTGTAAGTAAGTAAGTAAGTATGTAAGTAAATCAGTATGCAAGTAAGTAAGTATATAAGTAAGTAAGTATGTAAGTAAGGAAGTATGTAAGTAAGTATATAAGTAAGTAAGTAGGTAAGTAAGTAAGCATGTAAGTAAGTACTTAAGTAACTAAGTAGTTAAGTATGTAACTATATAAATAAGTATGTAAGTAAGTATGTAAGTAAGTAAATATGTATGTAAGTAAGTATGTAAGTAATTAAATCAGTATGCAAGTAAGTAAGTATGTAAGTAAGTATGTAAGTATTTAAGTAAGTATGTAAGTAAGTAAGTATGTAAGCATGTAAGTACTTAAGTAACTAAGTAGTTAAGTATGTAACTATATAAATAAGTATGTAAGTAATTAAATCAGTATGCAAGTAAGTAAGTATATAAGTAAGTAAGTATTTAAGTAGTTAAGTAAGTATGCAAGTAAGCATGTAAGTAAGTAAGTAAGTAAAGTTGATGTATTTTGTACTTATCACAGACCAAGTGTCCCAAAGTGCAGTGCACTGGTCATGAAGTGTACCTGCTGGCCCCCTGAATGCTGCTGCTGGAGTCTCTTGGCACAAGTCTGCTTGTAGTAGTCAAAGATCATCAGAGCGGCGTAGACTTTCCCCACAGTCAGCTCGTTGTCTGGAGGAGAGCAGAGGGAGAGACGGGTCCCCAATGTGGCCAGCAGGTGGCGCCACATGATCACCAAAATAAAACCCACAGAGAAGTGGACAGGACGTGAAACAACAACAAAGGCCTCATCAACTTATTTGTACATCTGAATCTTAAAGTTTTAAGATATACGAGTGTCAGTATATTAAAAAAAGTCAAGGCAGATTGATGACCTAGAGCAGGGATTCCCAAAGTGTGGTGCGCGAGCTGTCTCTAGGGGGTGCGCGAGAGGAAAAATGTAATGGCGGTCTAATAGTGTAATAATTAATATTAAACATTCTCAGGGCTCTCAAGTGTCACGCATTGAGCGTGAGACTCAGTGGCGTCCCTAGGCTAAAAAACATCCGGGGCTAAAGCCCCGGATGTTTTTTAATTAGCCCCGAATGTTAATTTAAAAAATAAAAACAATTTGGCACACAAGTGATTCACACCTCCAGGTCGCACGTGACGTCATTCACCCAAAACAGCCGGTGGCAGCAGGCGCACGTAACAGCAAGCTGCTGTCTGAGAGTGTTTCTATGTCTACACATTTCGCTGCTTCACTCCTCTGGGCTAAGCCCAGCGCCGCCGCTCCCATAACGCGCATCGCTCTGCCGTGTTACGCGCTGACAAATCCGCGCACACAGGTGAGCACCCCCCGTCAACAACTCTTCTCGGAGCAAAAAAAAAGAAAAAGTGTGGGGGATTGGGGGTGCGTGAACCCGGTCGGGATGTAGAAGGGGGTGCGTGGCCTAAAAAGTTTGGGAACCCCTGACCTAGAGAAAAGAAAAAGTGGAAATTTAGTGTAATTTCTATTTTTGACACAATACAAATGTCTACGTATTTGTTCATAGTGATAAAAAGAAGACCAAAGATGGCTTCATGCTCAATGTCATTTTATTGTATTGTAGCCGTGTATGCTGAACTCACTGATGACCTCGTCGTCTGTCACTAATGTGTTCATCTATCAGAGTAAGCTCGTTTTAAATCTCATTTGGATTCGATACAAACAAAAATGATCTTTCTTTTTTGGGGGCGTGTCTTTCTTTTTTTGGGGGTGGGGCCAAAAAAACTCATACAAAAAGGAGATTTTTTTTCCCAGAGTGCAACCGTATAAATAAAGAGGAAATAAAAAGGAACTCAAACAGGAACAGATGACAGGCACAACATCTGGGTTCCAGTAACACCCAATCAGAACGGTGGCTCACATTTAGGGGGCGTCACCAGCAGGTCGACGGTCTTCTGTGATAGGCTGGGCCAGACCCGGTTTATCTCCCTCTTCAGGTCGGCGTCGCACAAATGCTGCGCCAGGACGCCTGAGGACGAACCCACAAATACGTCACGCGTTAAATCTACACCGGGTTACATCGACATCAGAGCCGTGGGTCCAGGCCGCTAGGAGCAGGGGGGGGGGGGCTGCCTGGATATCATAGCTTTAGTCGCTCACCAGATGCCAGTTTGATCTCCAGGGCGGTGCGGATCAGGGCCATCAGGGTGGAGGTGAAGTGCACCGTCCGGTCTTCTGCAATGGGCATGTTCATCCTCACCAACCGCTGGAGGGGGCGGAGCGGAGCAGGAACAGACAAGCAGCACGTCAGGGAAACTTGTAGTGAAATTAAAAAGGATTTCAAATGAGAAATAATAATAATACATATTCTTTTGTGTTGCTTCAGTCGGCATCTAAAAGGAACTTTGCCAGTAATATTTTTTTTAAACTGTCTGGTAACATCCAGTTACGTGTAAGGGCTGCAACGTAGGTTATTATTTTTTAATTAACGATCAATAAGTGGATTGTTTTTCTGATAACCGTCTAGATCTATATCAGAAAATTGTGAGAGAAGCCAATCACAAGTCACGATTTGTGTGTTGTTTTGTCTCATCAAAAGTCCATAACCCAAAGATATATAATTCACAACGATATAAAAACATGAACTACTCTAGTAACGACTTATAATGTTACACGACGGTTGTCTCAAACTATTATTCAATGGATCAATAAATCCTTTTCAGTCCATCGCTCTTCTTTTCTCTTTTTTGTACCTAACAGATGAACGCATGCGGCGCCTCGGGGGCTGCCGCTGTGACATCGTACGAGAGGGTCGCATGGCTTCTGGTTAAAGCTGAAATCTGATGAACACGTGACGCTCGGCTAAAGCTCGACCGCCGCTGCCGGAAACGTGCAGCGGCGCCTTTAATCCTGGGGAAATAATCAAGACGTTGCGGCCATGAGGTCGCCGGTAAACACGCAGCTCTGTGGCGAGAACCCGATCCATCAGGCTGGATGGGATGCGTTCAAGGCCCACACGCCATCTTGTTACTGAAGGAGCTCTTTCTGTGAAGGATGGGAGGAAAACTCCAACGCATGCTCAAGTTCAGCTGAAGCAAAGATCCTAACGTGGTACAGGGGCGTCTGTCGGATTCAAAGACGGGGGAGCGGCAAGTTAGGATATAACTTGACTACAAATGTTTTTTTTGGGGGGGGCGGGCGGGCGGATATCCATTGTTTCCGACAGTTTATAGATAAATTCAATCAGAAAGTGATTTTGCTCTGTAGCTTTGATATAACACAAGAGACAGAATCTCAGGGTCTGAGTGATATTTTATGCTCATTTGGACTCTATCACGGAGATAAAGATGAACTAGTTCAGTGTTAAATATACCATTCAATGGGAACAAATATTATAATAATATATAATAATGCAAAGAATAGAGAGATGACGACAGTTATTTAGAATTCGCTCGCTCACTGGAGTTTCTCACTTTTCCTTTTCACTTGCCTCGAGTAAAGCTAAATGTAAGCAGCTAAAAATCGTTAACAACTACCGACATATTATATTATATACAGGACTGTCTCAGAAAATTAGAATATTGTGATGAAGTTCTTTATTTTCTGTAATGCAATTAAAAAAACAAAAATGTCATGCATTCTGGATTCATTACAAATCAACTGAAATATTGCAAGCCTTTTATTCTTATAATATTGCTGATTATGGCTTACAGCTTAAGAAAACTCAAATATCCTATCTCTAAATATTAGAATATCATGAAAAAGTATACTAGTAGGGTATTAAACAAATCACTTGAATTGTCTAATTAACTCGAAACACCTGCAAGGGTTTCCTGAGCCTTGACAAACACTCAGCTGTTATAAATCTTTTTTTTTACTTGGTCTGAGGAAATATTAAAATTTTATGAGATAGGATTTTAGAGTTTTCTTAAGCTGTAAACCATAATCAGCAATATTATAAGAATAAAAGGCTTGCAATATTTCAGTTGATTTGTAATGAATCCAGAATGCATGACATTTTTGTTTTTTTAATTGCATTACAGAAAATAAAGAACTTTATCACAATATTCTAATTTTCTGAGACAGTCCTGTATATATATAGCCAGACTCTGTAACTACCTGGACTTACAAGTATCCGTGCATCATTTACTCTGAGCTAACCTCACTGGCTGTAGTCCAGGCCTAGCGACGCCCCTGAAGGAGGCGCCTCATGTTCAGGTTGGAGGGTCCCGACTTGTTATTGTTGCTAACTCGAGGCTCCTGAAGCCTCTCATTGGGTTTGGACTGTTGGTCGGACAAAACCACCTGAAAGGGGATGGTTCTGATTATTGTTTTAAGTGGTCGTAGTCGGTGTATTTATCGCCTGTAGGTGGCGGTAGGCGCGCCTCGGCTTGGAGAACATGAGCACCAGCAATAAAGCATAAAGAATCGTTTTTTACAGACCAAATCGGTTTAAACGTACGCGATATTTGGGGATCTTTTAGGGCTCCAGCCGGCTGTCGGACGGGAACTGAAGCCGGTGTCGGACCGCTTCGACAACATCTGTAATCTGAGCTTGTTATTGCTCCTGTGCTGCTACTCCTGTCTGCTCCTCTAACCCGAGGGCGAGCCGCTCATCTAATGTGGATTACACACCTCTGACATTGTAGAGACTACATGAGCGAATTGGTGAATCAGGATTAAAAAACGTTGCAGTGTGATGCTAAGTATTACAATCTAGTAATTATTAGAAGCAAAGAGGCTCAACTATTATTACGTCATCTGCATTTTTCCACAGTGCAAAACTTTAAAATGCAGAAGGTATTTATTGTAAATAAGAAAAATAATAAAATATTCAGCATCAATCCCCACCGTGCATTGGTTCTGGATCAATGCCGCCGCTTAATTAACTGGTACATGCATGCATGCTGGAGTTAGTAGCGGACATTGACAGCGAGGCTGGAGGGTGTGTGTGTGTGTGTGTGTGTGTGTGTGTGTGTGTGTGTGTGTGTGTGTGTGTGAGGGGGGGGGAGGCATGTGCGCTTCTCGTCAAAATAAATTAAGAACTGAAGGGCGAGAGCAAAACAAACCATCAGACACATTTGTGAAAAAGCAGCTGATGGGTTCACTTCCCTTCAAGGAAAAACGTCTATGGAGTGAGCAACCACACAGATACAGAGGGATGGAGAGATGGGAGGGGAGAGCTGGAAAGCATATATACACACACACACACACACACACACACACACAGTTAGGGTGAAGGAGGAGAGGGAACTGATCCCCGGAGAAGCCGAGGGAAAGATCATCCAAAACAGAAGAGGGCGGAGCTCCGCCCGAGGAACCGAACACGAGAGGGTAACGAGGACGACGGTGACTACCAGGGAGTGTGAGGAGGGGGGGGGGGGGGGGGTAGCCTCTCTCTCCCTCTCTCTCTGTCTGCCGATTCACAAAATCAGAAGTTATTCGCGGCTGTGTGACCACGTCAGAGCCAGACGTTATGAACAGGGGGGGGGCGCTGCGTTTAAGTCGCCGCCGGAGACGGTGGAAGTGTCCCTGAACGTCTCACGGCGTCGAGAAATCCCTCGTTTATTCCCGATGAGCAGAAAACCCTCCGTCTCATTCCACTGAGTGATGTGAGCTCCTGGTACGGCTGTTGCAATTGCATTTTTTCGGGCCTCCAGCACACAAAGAGAGACTTTTCATTTGTAGTTTAAATATTTACTCTCATTCCAACTCTAGTGTGGGTCTGAACACTCGGTGGGAACGTTGGTTTTGTCCCACCGGACACATATTTGATCATTTCAGGCGGACTGTAGACATATAATAACATTTTTGAGATGCAACCTGGTGATTGATAACAGGTGAACATTTAAAATACTTTTATCTGCATACGAGCGCAAATGAACCGACACGCCTGACATCGTAAATGTGGCGTAAAAGTCTCAAATTAAATATATGTGTCTCTCTCTAGCTGCTACACGTTCATATCCATATCACTTTGAGTCCAGTGGGATTATTAGCTCTAGCAGGGTTCCTATGGTCAAAACCTGGAAAAGTCATGGAATTTTTTTTAAATGGTTATTTCCATAAGTTTTGTAAAAGTCATGGAAATGTTGTTATATTCATATGTTAATTAATATGCTTTTAAAAGAAAGACGCTCTAAATATACGCCGGCATACGCTCTCTCACACTCGCACATTTTCCGCGCTGCAAGTGAACGCACCGTAACTGGAAAAGACATAAATGTTTATTCTATTAATCTAAACTGTTGTCTCTCATTCATTTGAGTCATTTAAGGTTCTAAGCAGCTTTGGAATCCTTATTGTTAGTTTAAATACGAAATTTGTTAAATTTTTAATGTATGCACTGAGATTTCTCAAAATGTTTGGTCTTAGAAATTTGATTTAACGTCCTGGACACGGTCAACATGTGTGAACCCTGCGCTAGAATAAAGGGTCGGTGAGAGCGGCGTAAAAAACCCAAACCCCCGAGCTGAAAGAGGCTGACTGGAGTCACACGTTCAAACAGACCAATCACAGAGCGACACACACGGGAACAGAGAGGACAACACGACAGCGGCCAGAAGACGTCGACCGTGACACACGGACAAGAGGCCTGAGGATGTTTGACAGGTGGAGGAAGCAAGGGGGGGGGGGGATTATTCTACCTTATAGGCGACTCGATGAGGACATTTCTTCCCCAAACCTAGCGGAGGAGACATGTCGCGGAGCATCTCGTACATGTCGCGGTGAGACATGCGGCCACTTTTGTTTTTTCCCCCCAGCCAGGGAAAAAGATGGTGGAAGGCCATGAAGGGATGAGGACGGAGGAGAATCGGGAGGAGGGAGGAGGGAGAACAACAGAAATCCTTGTTAATTCGATTTCCAGGATATCGTGGGGTCTGGAATGCCATCATCCTGGTTGGATCGAAGGATTCGGGAATGGATTCCGGGAGGAGGCGTGAGGAAGGGGGCGAGGGAAGGAAGGAGGGAGGGAGGACGCTCCACCGGTGTCCCCCTGTGCAGAGACGCTGGGTGGATGGTGAAGGTGTGCATCTTGGGGAACAAGAGTGCATTTTATGATGAAGACTTTGATTCACCGGAAATCTCTCTGGGAGAATCAAACATTCCCCCAGAGAAGGCTCTGAAAAGTTCGTACAGTGGACTCCGACTCAGTCGAGCTACGTTCGTCACGCACTTCAGAAAGGACGCACGGATGCCGGACACGTGGGTCAACGGGTGAGAAGCGGGTTGAGCTGCAGGGGTTTGAATACTTGATGTTTGCTTTTTGGAATCCATTATGAATCAATACAAACTTTTCAGAGCGACCTTTTCTGCGACTTCAGGATCTCATGATGGATTTTCAGCGGCGTGTCCCTTTAAGATGCACTCTGCTCAGGAGACGCCGTCAGGTAACCGTCGGCTCTCTCTCTCTTCACCTCCCACTCTTCTTCGTCTTAAAGAGGCGTTCACACCAAAAAGCATTGCGACTTGTTCGCGCCATTTTTTGCCGGGCGGCACCTTTTTAACGTGAATTCGGCGTTGCGAATATACTGTATAAATATTTCGCTGAGTTGCGAATATTTGTGAATCTGACTGCTGCTGCTCTAGTGGAGCTGGAAGAGAAGTCATTCAGACGTAGAGGTGAAAGTCACCGAGCTGTGTGAGCCTACGGGTGATGTCATGTATAAATATATATATGTATATATATATATATAATATTAATGTTATGAACCCAAACACCAGGGCGTTAGATGTTCAGACGTTTGTGGGACGTCCTCAACGAGTATGAAGCAGAACTAGTGGTTAGTTCTTCATGGTGGATGAAGGACATGATAACTGTTTCCGCTGAGATAAGCCCCGCCCCCCCTCAGGTGCGAATGAAGCGAATAAGCCACAAATAGTCAAGCGCGTGAACCCACGGCAGTAAAACGAGAGTTCGCATTACGCTTTTGGTGCGAACGTTTCTTAAGACGTCGAATTCGAAGCCTTTTTGTTTCGGAGCCTGACTCGAGGCGTCGCTCCCTTCTTCGCCATCGGTTACCTGCCGGCCGGGTTAGTTGGAGAGTCGATGTGGTGCATGTTGTGGTCGGGTCATTCTGGGGGGGGGGGGGGGGTCACAGACACTCACAGTCCGAAAAAACCCACCACGGACCCCTTCTGTGAAACAGGAGGCCCGTGTGGGGGGTGCCAACCTTATACGCCACCCTGTTGGGGCACTTCTTCCCCAGGCCCAGGGGAGGGGAGATAAAACGCAACAATTTGTACATATCCTGATAGCATATCCTCCCGCTGTAAAAGATAAAGACATGTTTAGGTCACAGGTTCATTCATCACGTATGGATCATGTGTGGGAGGAGCATGAAGAATCCTGGAGGAGACGAACATGTGATCGGTGTTTATTTTGACTATTAAAAGAAAGATAAAAATGACATTTTCTTTTCATTCTTCATTACTTTTATTTGCACATCACTGTCAGACCTCAGGGAAATTAGAAATATATCGTTTTGGAGTGAGTTTTTTACCGACTATAAAACCCACCAAATTCCCAGAAAAATAAATAAATTGTTTGTGTTTACTGTAAATTTTAGGGATCAGAAAGCACACAAAAATGATGTGGAAGGGACCGAAAATGGTAGAATCAGTTTCAAAAGATCTGCTTCCTTTCCAGAAGAGATGAAAAACAAAACGTCGAGTCGTTGCTTCGCCCGAGCCGAAGCAGTCGAACATCAGCGACTGCAGACGCAGCTAATTCATATTCAAAAGGAATAAATAATAATTCCTCCCCCGTAATGTCTGTCAGGAGATGCAATTTTCATATTTCACATCTCACACCTTTCTTTCCCGGAGTCCTGACTCACTTGACGAGGCTCGTTAAAACTGAATAAACCTTACGTAATCTAGAGATGGATTACTCCTCACGCCGTCAGAGACGTCAACCTGTAGAAAATACTTTCTGTGACAGACGGAGGAGATTTGGAGGCCCGCCGGCGGCTTCGAGGCAGAGAGGGCTGAGCGCTCGCCGAGCGGGAACGCCGGATTTCCAGCATCGCTCCGGCTCGTCTACAGGCTCAGTCAGATCGGGGGCTTAATGTCCTTCACCCGCCACCAGCATAGGCTATAATAGGATTCCTCCACTTCCTTCAGACCTTAAGAGTCTCTCCCCCCCCCCCCCCCCCTCGTTACCAAGGACACCTCTCCTCCGCACAGCGTCGGAAATACACCGGGGCAAAGGGCAAAACTGCCCCTAAGATATATCATTTTGCCCCTGATATCACTAGAACAATTGCCCCAGAATTTCCTCTAATAATTATGAGAATTTAATAGCGTTTTATTGTTTTATTTGTGTTCTTCTTGTATAGGTAGGTACACACACAAAAATCTATAAATATTATTTTTAATGATAAAAAAATCAAGAAATGAATTCTGATTGTTAATAGTTGTTTAAAAAATAAAATAAAATGTAATATGATTGACTGAATTATGTTATTTGTTTAAAAAAAAGGGAAGAAAACACTTTGAATCTGTAGACTACTGCCTAATAATTGTATTATTGCCATTTTTATGACAGTTGCTCGTATATATTTATTATTTTTTAACAAATGTTAAATGTTATTTCACAAGTTTCAAAAAGTGCCCCCAATTTATTTTTAAATGCCCCTGGATGAAATCAGTGGGGCAAAAATGTGTCCCCTAAAAAATATGTAAAACCCTGCCTCCGTACCGCCAACAGGGACTATGGGTGGAAGCACTCACCAGGCTGCAGGGTCGTACTCCGCCCACACGCGGATGTATTCGTCCAGGTGGTGAGGCCCCAGGATGGAGGCGTCTCTCGTCAGGTACTCAAAGTTGTCCATGATGACGGCGACGAACAGGTTCAACATCTGGAGGACGCATCAAATAAATGAATGTTAGGTCCAGAGTTGGGCTGATGTTGAATATTTAATTTAGATATTTGTTTCTATTCTGTCCATTCGAAAAAAGAAAAAAAATTATTTACTTTGTCCATTTTGAATGTGTGAGTTTTCTTGTTGTCTTGTTAGTACTTGACAATAAGATGATACTCACTATTCTGTATTTTTTATTTCAAAAAATTATCAAAAATTGTAAATAGCGATTACTAACCCCCCTATTAATTTACTATATATCTTCTACTTATGCCTATCTTTTCTTTATTTCTATTTTAATTTGTTTCTTTTCTATTTATTTAAGTGTTTCTGTTTTTCATTCACAATATTTTTTCGCGTTCTTTAAAAAAAGAAAATCAATTAATAAAAAAGTGTAATAAAAACAAAGCAAACATGCAGCGCTCGGTGTGACCTCTGTGAGACCTCTGTGTGACCTCTGTGTGACCTCTGTGAGACCTATTTGTGACCTCTGTGTGATCTCTGTGAGACCTCTGTGTGACCTCTGTGTGACCTCTGTGTGACCTCTGTGTGACCTCTGTGTGACCTCTGTGTGACCTCTGTGTGACCTCTGTGTGACCTCTGTGTGACCTCTGTGTGACCTCTTCACACTGACCAGGAAGGAGCAGAGGAAGATGAAGGACACAAAGTAGAAGTAGGCGAAGTCGCTCCCGCACTCCTTCCCCGTGGTTCCCGAGAGGCTGTCACACGGCCGGTTACTGAGGCACGCCAACATGATCTCATGCCACGCCTCGCCCGTCGCACTCCTGAAACACACACACACACACACTCACAGGAGTTATCAGTTTGGATTACTTGTGCCACCAACATCTTTCGGGAAGATGGAGTGATGGGGTTACCTGAAGAGAAGAGTCAAGGCCTGGAAAAAGGTCTGGAAGTTGTTGTGGTGGTTTATCGCCGTCTCTTCGCTCAGCCGGATGTTCCCAAAGACCTGAGGGGGGGGGGGGTCACGGGGTCAGATCAGGCTCAATAAATACAAAGGCGCACAGAGACTCACAAATGTAACACACAGATTCAAAAATGCGCACAGAAGTTGAAAATGAGGGAGACATCTGATTGGCTACAGGCAGATCTACGTGGAAAAGAAAACGCATTTGCGAATCAAATGTGTAGTGATCCTCCTTCTCCTCTTCTCTCCTCCCTCCTCCTCTTCTCTTCTCTCCCCCTCCTCCTCCTCACCTGCATTCCAATGATGGCGTAGATGAAGAACAGCATGGCGATGAGCAGGCAGACGTACGGCAGCGCCTGAAAGCAGCACGTAGACCACAGGTCAAAGACTTCAGAGCACACACACACTCATTTTGTTGATCTCTCCACACACACACATCTTGTTGATCTCTTCACACACACACACACACACACACACACACACCCTTGTAAGATTGAACAGTCTTCTTCGAGACTCGGAGCAGTGAACCCGAGCTGCGGGGTCGATTCCTGTGAAACCGTCTATTCCTAGCTCAGGAGGGAGGGACCGTTGGCTGTAATTAAATAGCCACTTTCTAAACCCTGGGAGCTCCTGTCCGTCTCCATCGGGCTCAGACGCTCTCACCACTGACATTAAAGTAACATTATGTAACAATTGTACCTTAAAATAACAGCTTGAAAAAAATTGTGCCGATACAATGACTTTTAATACGGCGATTTGCGGCTCCGCCATCGGGGGTTTGTGGGGAAATAACTCCGCTATGTAGGATTCTGGAGCCGCCCGCTCCGGGGCGGATGTACTTCGACCTGCTTTCTGGCAGTGATTACGCAATGTCATATAGTGCCACTCCACGCTCGCAGCTCCAGTATAAGGGAAGCTTTTTTATGGAGCTTTTTGGTGTTGTCAACAATATTGTATTCGATCACACGTCCTCCACATTCAAACATTTAGAAAACAACGTATATAGGCTGAAAACGCGATCGGTATTTCATCTAAACTAAATGTTGTCATTCTTTTGGTTATGTTGTTTCATTCGCCCTTAGCAACTCAATCAAGGGGAAAAGGTACAATACGCTAAAAAAAAGGGAATGGGCGGATCTGCGAATTCTGGTGTTAACTCTCTGCTCAAATGGTCGTAAAAGAAAAACACAGTCGATATGCGGAAACCCAAATGTTATTATATTAAATCAAATTCAATGCATCTGAAGCCCCCAAAATGAACACATACACTACAAACAGGCCCGGGGTGGGTAATCGGGAGAGTTCCCGGTGGGCCGCTTCACTTCTGGGCCGGTCGAGAATTTTATTTGTTGACATTTGTCACGTTAGTCCATCTTCTCTTAAAGTGGGCTACACATGTTCCGCATTCTGACACCGCAGCCTCTGCACGGGTTACCGTACGAGGAAGTTCACCCCTCCCAAATAATAGAGTTGGTTCGGTCCTTAGCCGTCTTTTCCAAAAAGTTCTCTCAGCTACGGATAGCTGGGCCGGCCTGACCGCAGCGATACGCGTCAGGGAGGAAGAGGGCAGGAGGGGCTGAAAAAGCCAGGTTGAAAAAAATAAAGGCATTGGAGGAGGATGCTGCCAAATGTGCCAAGCTTACAGATTTATTTTCAAGAGGATAAACACAAGTGGCAACCAGGGATGGATTAACCAACGGGCCTACCGGGCCCAGGCCCAGGGGCCCATGAGCTCAGGGGGCCCCTGGGCCTGAGCCTCCGCGCGTGACGTCGCTGTGATTAACATTGTATTGATATGAATATGATGATATGACACGATGCGCCGTAGCCGGTATATGCTGGGCTTAAGTCATTCATGTCAGTAACAGGGCCCCAATAGTCCTACTGAGGGATGGATTACCGAACGAGCCTACTGGCACCAGAGGCCCCTGAGCTCAGGGGGCCCCTAAGCCAGAGCCTCTGCGTGAAGTAGCTGTTATTAACTTTGTATTGATATGATGATATGACACGATGCGCCATAGCCGGTATATGCTAGGCTTAAGTCATTCATGTCATGGTCATATAATTCGCGTTATGTTGTCTGCTCAGCTCCGGTATCGTTGTTCCATACGGACTGTTTTGTTAGCGATGTTAAATAAAAAAAAGTATATTTAAAATTGTTTTTTTCTTTTCTTTTTCGTGTGGCGGGCGGGGCCTTGACATGTCCAGGCCCAGGGGCCCGTGGTTTCTTAATCCGTCCATGGTGGCAACTGGTAAAGAGAGACAAAGGCCGAATGATTAGCAACATAACTATTCGGCTAACGTTGTAGCCTTGATTAATATCATTGTAGCGTTGTCAACCTATTCCCAAGCAAAATATTAAATTGAATTAAAATATTAGCCTTTTTATATCACCCAAAATATGGCGATCCATAGACTTTGCAAATATTATGCAAATATTGATATATACTATTGATATTGAAGTATGCAGTAATATGACTTAATTTTTCTTTGTAGCTTCGGAGCAGCAGATAAGAGTCTCCTGCTGAAAATGATGAGCCCGACATTTGCAATGAGGAGGCCATGACGACAGGGACAGGTAGAGAGGATAACAGAGGAAACTATATGATTTAAAGTTATCTATTCTAAGAAAGAGCAGTATATGACAGTACTTGATGAACCAATATGCATTGTTTGCTCAGAAGTGGGTGTAGTAAAGGAGTAAATCACCACTATATAATACTCATGCAGAAAAATGATGACCATGCCAATGACGGCCCCCATGAGGTCTCACTACAACAAATCTGGCCTACTGCCTAATCTGAGTCTGACACCCCTGCTACGCCCTTCTGCCTTTTTTTATGTTGTGCATATTTTTTGTTGACTTCTCATCTTAAGTGGATTATTATTGTTGTATTTAACCGTTACATTATTTGTTGTACCATGGTATTAATAAAAGAACTACAGGATAGTAAGAGCTGAACTGTTGCTTCATTTATCCAATTTCCACTACCATGAAAAAAGTGGGCTGGTCTTGAGCCTGAAATTCCCGGGCTGAAAAGTGGCCCCACGCCGGCCCTGACTACAAACAATCAAACCCACTCAAAACGAAGTATAATCCCCGGATCCTGACAGTCCCCAAAGTCTTTGCAGTTCCCCAAAACAAAAGTAAACGACTGCACCCCCCCCCCCCCTCCCCCCAAAAGCCGGCAAACAGCTGACCGACCAGGCGGAAACGTGGCGAGGCGCCGCGTTCAATCCCCGCGCTCCTTCACCCTAGTCCGGTAGGTGCTGGGCCCAGTTCAGTGTTCCTGCGCAGTCTTCGTATTAGTGATCCCGCCCGTTGGTATAAATCCAAAATAGAAACAGTCGCTGGATTGCTGCCGTTCTGAGACCGCCGCCTGTCAGCGCGCTCCAAAAAAAAAAAAACTTGCGTCACCTCCCTCTCGTCACCTTTTATAACCCGTGACACGTACAAATAATAACAATAATAATAATTATAATACAGGACAACACATGATCCCAACTCAATACAAGTGTATGCGAGGCTGCATCTATCGTAACTGGGTATTTACGACACTGAAGTAAACGTTAAATACCTCAAAAACTGAAGGGGGCGCTAAAAGGGAAAAACTACATAATGGGGCTTTAAACCGGCGCTGCATTCCCCCGGCCGCTCCGCATTTAACTCGACTCGTCCCGGAGGGTTCGGAGAGCAAACCGGCTCCGGAGGAACGTTCGGCGCTTTCACTCTTCTCTCCCGCCGGCTGCATTCTGCGAGACGTTCTTTTATTCGACGGTGAATCGGCACGACACAAAAAATCTATTGAAACAATAAACGTCGGGATTATTTCCTCAATGAATTCCTCGTCATCACTGGCTGTAAAAGTTTTTTGGGTTTTGGGACACGCCACATCCTGTGTGTGCAGCGCTCACACGACCAATGGGTGGCCAGGATTTTAATAAAATTTCTATTACCAGACATTGGGTGAAATCTCGGTGTATAGAGACAATAGTTTGATTTAAAGAATAAATATTTATAATATACATATAATTGATTCCAATCCTTTTCCAGATTTTTCCACAATTTTAATCAACATTTCCATGACATTTTTCTTGAAATCTTCGTGTATACACGAGTATATACCTTAAATGATGAGAGTGTAGTTTGATTAAAGGAATAAATATTTATGATATAAATATAGTATAATTTATTCCATCTCTTTTCCAAGTTTTCCACGACTTTAATCAAAATTTCCATGACCAAACATTTCGTGAAATCTCGGTGTATACCTTAAATGACAATAGTTTGATTAAAAGAATAGATATTTATATACATGTTTATTCTTTTAATCAAACTGCTTAAATGAACATGTGAAAATAACTAATTTCCATGACTTTTCAAAATAAAATTTGAAAATAAACATTTTCTTCACGGATTTTAAAAGGTTATTCCCAGAATAACCTTTTAAAATATTTTTATTCCATACATTTTCCAGGTTTTCCATGACCCTGTGTGTGTGTGTGTGTTTGTGTGTATCTGATTGGCTACAGATAGGTCTATGTTGAAAACAACGCATTTTCGAATCGAGCCACGGCAGGGGAGTCTCAAAAACCCCAAAACAAATGTGTCTCGACCCACAAACAAATAAATTGTAATTTATTTACATGTGCATTGGAATGAATTTGCGAATTGTTCTGCGTGCATTTGTGAGTCATTTGTTAATTGAATATATTTTTTAATTGTTCCGTGTGCATTTGTACATTTTCGCACCAATCAGGACTGAGCAACTTTTTAATGGCAATCTTTGATGATGGTTGGCGGACTGCTTGGGTTACCGTCAGTCAAATTGGATAAATTAGATGTGTGTGTGTGTGTGTGTGTGTTGAATGGCTCACCTTGAAGGACTGGACGAAAGTCCACAGCAGGATGCGGATGGTGTAGCCCTGCCGCAGCAGCTTGATGAGACGAGCCGCCCGGAACAGCCTCAGGAAGCTCAGGTTGATCATCTTGTCCTGGGGGGGGGGGAGGGGGGGGAGACACAGGAGACTGAGAGGAGCTTTGAATAAACACAGGAGCATCTAAGGCCACGCCGCATTAGAAAAACTGCTCGAAATCCTGCTCCTTTTAAATTGATCTCATATCACGAATCACGAATCAAAGTGGATCGAACAGAGAGATTATGCAAATTAACAAGACGGTAAAAAAAACACACACACACTTAAAGTGTTAAACAGTAAAAACATGCGAGTCGAAAACCAAAATCAGATTGTAAAGGGTCTAACATAGTGTTTAATGAGCATTATAGGTGCATTATAATGACTTATAATGATATTTAATGCCGATGTCATGCAACTGAAACCATTACAGGTGATTGTGTGTTCCTCTGTTACATCACGTCACTCTGATGGGGTTCAGTAGATTTAAACTGTGACTGTGGGAGAGACCAACACACACACACACTGACGGGGGGGGGAATCGACAATATCAGCGGGCAACAAGAAAAGCCACTTACCGCCTAGAGGTGTCACATGTGACAGAGGGGCCGAGTGAGGGCAGGCGCCAGGAGAGACCACAGCACACGAACAGCCAGAGAGAGAACGACAAGCGCAGGAAGAGAAGAAGAATGATCACAGGGAAATTAATTGTAAGTCTAATAATTGTTAATAGTTAGTCTGTTAATAGTTAGTCTGTTAATAATTAGTCTGTTAATTGTTAATAGTTAGTCTGTTAATTGTTAGTCTGTTTATTGTTAGTCAGTTAATTGTTATTCTGTTAATTGTTAGTCTAATAATTGTTAATAGTTAGTCTGTTAATAGTTAGTCTGTTAATAGTTAGTCTGTTCATTGTTTAGCCAATTCATCAACAACAATTTTAATTATTGGTCTTTCGTGGCGATACGCTGCTTTTCTCTGTTTTTACTTCATTTGTTAATTGGATGTATTAATATTTAGTAATCTGAAGCTGTCGGCTTGTGTTCTAACAACTAGTGATAGACTGCAAGACATAATTTTAAAAAAACTATTTTCTGACATTTGATAGACCAAATAATTCCTCAATCCAAAATGTTTGCAGTGAGATAATGAGAATAAGAATTACTCGCAAAACTGATGTAGATTCCATTTCCTGCTCGAGTAATCTTTTACTGCAGCGGGTCTCCGGGCGAGACTAAATCTGCTTCCTGCATCCTGTTGTGCAAAGTCTTGACTTATATCAGTATCTGACGCCACGTGGATAAACTGACACAAGGTGTGTCCACAACGTGTCAAATGATGATCTTACTATGGTTAAAATGTCCAGTATTGATACGTATTGATACGTATTGATACGTATTGATACACTGGGCTTACCTGAATCTCTGTGACCAGGATGTCTGTGATGCTTCCGAGCACGGTCACGAAGTCGAACACGTTCCAGGCGGCTTTCAGGTAATTCTAAACAAACAGTCGACACGAGAGAGATCAGGCTGCACATTCAAAGGGAGAGTTCATTCAAAACGTTGACATCTTCAGCTTCTTTGGTGTAATTCTGGGTGTCGTGATATTTATTGTTATTTTCATACTATACAGTATAAAAGATTACAGATACAGATTTATTATGTATTACTATTATAGATAAATATAGATAAAAGTATTGTATCGTATTTGTGGTATCGTATCGTAAGTATCGGGTATCGTGATATTTATGGCAGGTATCGTATCGTAAGTATCGGGTATCGTGATATTTATGGCAGGTATCGTATCGTAAGTATCGGGTATCGTGATATTTATGGCAGGTATCGTATCGTAAGTTTCGGGTATCGTGATATTTATGGCAGGTATAGTAAGTATCGGGTATCGTGATATTTATGGCAGGTATCAAATCGCAGTTAGAATGTTGGTATCGTGACAACCTTAAGTGTGGATATGACCAAGTTAGAGTGGTGTACAAAAGATGCCCAAAAGATTTAAGAAACCATCAGCTGCAGTCTGAGGAGATGCAGCAGCCGGAGTGTTTACATCGGCCATCCGTCTGGGCTTAACAGCTAAACAGGTGGAGGCCAGTGGTGTGTGAGGAAAGCCATTTGACAAACGGTTACTCGTAAATGGAACGGAGTGAGAGATGAAACGGCCCGCTGAGAGCCAGACAGACACACGTTGGTGGAAGATTTATTCTCTTTGCGCACACTCCCTCTTCGCGTGCTTTGTGACTTCAACTTTTTAAGTTCCATTTGCACACACAGGATCACAACCCTCCAACGTGAAAATCTTGTTTCATCATTTACAAGGACACCATGTTATGAACTGAGCACGGAGGGAGCAGCTTGATGCACGAGCCCCCCCCCCCCCCATGTGTGTAAACAGAAAACACAATACAACAGTGTCTACTTGTCCGGTGTGCAGCATATGCTCTCACCAGTGGACCGAAGGCAATGATCTTCAGGATGCATTCCAGCGTGAAGAGGGCCGTGAAGACGATGTTCAGGTATTTCAGCATGGACTCGTACAGGTCCGGAGCTCCGTAGAACTGAGGACAGACAACGGACGCAGTGTGTGAACACGCTTCCTCCTTCACCCCCAACACACCTCCCACCGGATCAGATCAGCTGTGCGACACTGAAAACTACAAATGACTGGTTGGTGACTGACATGAACGTCACGGTCGTTGCGGCACGTCTCATCCTCTGGTTTCGGAGGTAAATCACATCGATTGTTTCGCTACGTTATATTTACGTTCTGTGCAAAAGTATTCATGAAAGAACAAGAGCTTGAAAAAACATTTCGACATGCTCAAAAAAAAGGGTGTTTGTGTCCTCTGCACCTAAAACTCAAATAACTGATGCCATGTACTGCTTTAAATATGAAATGAAATAAATGGAGGCAAGTTCCAAAACATATCAATGTTTTTTAAATTAACTCAGTTATGTCACTTGTCTCTTAACTTTTAGTTTCTTTTAACTTGTTTTGTTTTGTGTTTTGTTTGTAACTGTCTTTCTTATGTTTTTTTTATTGTAACTATATGTTTCTTGTGTTTTTTTGTTTGTAACTATGTATTTCTTGTGTTTTTTGTTTGTAACTATGTGTTTCTAATTTTGCTGTATTGTCCAGGTCACAATCGAAAAAGCGATTTTTCATCTCAACGGGATTCACCAGGTTTCAAGTTTCAAGTTTCAAGTTTTTATTGTCACATCCCCTTTTATACAAGTATAATCGGTTCGTGAAATTCTTATGTGCAAAACACCCGACAGCAGTAGCAGACTAAAAAAAGAATAAGAATGAGAATAAACTATACCATATCCACACACAAAAAAGAAGAAAGTATTAACAATATATATATAAAACAGTGTAATAGAATATACATCATGACAATATATATATATAAAACAATGTAATAAAATATACACTTTTTTGAGACTATATATATATATATGTATATACATACAATATATATATACAATATATATATATATAAACAATGTAATAAAATATACACCATGGCCATAGATATTCACAGAATATGTTCTGGTGTGTAGTGTTAATGAGGGTCTCAGTCCTTGTTCAGCAGCCTGATGGCCTGACTGAAGAAGCTGTCCCTCAGTAAAGGTTTAAATAAAATCAAGTAAACTGTCTCGTCAAATAATTTTTCAGGATTAGATTACATTTGAAATATTCCGAGACGACCAGAAGTAAACGCGGCGGCACGGCGAGCTCTTCTCTCCGACGACAGCGAGCGCCCGTTCGCATTGAGGCGTGCCGGTGGTGTGATGATGGTGGGGATGTTTGATTTCTTTCATCGTTGCCCCGTGTCTCAAGGCCAGAGCCAGAGCTAAATTATTAAAATGGTACAAATTCATGGAAACTGCCTCTGCGATCCCCTTGAATATTTCAACAGTGCACATCACATCCCATTAGCAGCTGAGCCAATGCAAACATTTTATTTATTTTTGTGAGGGGGGGGGGGGGGGGGGGGTCCGAGAGAAGTGGTGCTTCGGAGGAAAATCACTGACCTTCATCATCAGCACGACCGTGTTGAGGGCAATTAAAGTCATGATGGCGTACTCGAACGGCGGCGACACCACGAACTTCCACATCTTGTACTGGTAGGACTGCTTGTTTTCCGGCATGTATCTGGTCAGCGGCTTGGCGTTGATGGCAAAGTCGATGCAAGCCCTCTGATGGATGGAGAAGAGACGAAACAACAACAAAACACATCGTGGGTTAGCAGCAGTGGCGGCTGGTGAATTTGGGGGGGGGGGGGGGGCGCAGTTGGGCGATGGGGTTTAAATAGCACTCAACAATGAGAAGAAAAGAGGTTTTGAGTCGAATATTGTAAAAAACAAAGCTTTATTTCAAGAACACAGCGTGCTCAACACGGTCCAACAACAACTATCAACACACTGTGACTTTGGGCATGAGAGGTTCAGAGCAGCTTTAAGGAACATTGGGTTGGGTTTCAGAGGTTTACAGAATAAAAGAGTTTCACCCTCACATGAAAGAGGTTCAGAGCAGAATAGAGTCAGAAAGAGATCACATGTTACATTGGGTGACAGAGCAGACCCACTACTGTAAAGACAAGTAGCCCTCCTCTCTTTAAAGTGGTCAAACTTCTCCATAACTCTCTGGTTAAAGTCAATCATGTCTGTAACCAGCCTGTTTCCATTATTCTTGAGGGAATGTGTCTGTTTTTCAGAACTTTTTCATTGTGTTTCGATGCCAGTTCGGTCTCCTTCTGCTGCTCTGCAAACAGGGTTAGCTTCATGCTGTTAGCGAGTTAGCTTCATGCTCTTAGCTAGATAACTGCGGCAAGATTCGTGCTTTACACTTGTCTGCAGCTCTTTAGATCCCTCACCCCGTTGTAGTCCAGAGAGTTTCAGTCCCAGGACTTTGGAACAACAGACAGGAGAAACTAAACAGCATTACTCACTGAGCTCCAGCTGACAGCTCCGTTAGCTACCTGCTCCCGTAGCTCTCTGGGCTGAGGGAACATACCGGTCTCTGATCTGCCGAATAGTCCAGTCACGTGAAATAAGAAACGATGTCATTGGCCAGGGCGCACATTTTTGTGCCCCATGATTCACGTTTCATCCGCCAATGAGAAGCCGTCCTTGCCGAAACGACCGTGAAATGTTTGCTCGCTGCCGCGCACACACGTTGGGCCGGAGCCCCGAAAATGGGGCGGGGCTTCTCTCCGTGAAGATGAGTGGCGATATGTTTTTTATGTCACATTTAACTTAAGTGGTTGTTGACAGGCTGACGGTCTCCCACACACATTTAGCGCGTCAACACGGTATATTTGCTATTTAAATGATTTGGCATATAATGTTTTTTGACAGGATATATAATATTTTTTTCTTCTTCTTTTTTTTTTCATCTCAAAATGTTAAGAGGGGCGGCGCCCTAGCGCCCTCTATGGATGCACCGCCACTGGTTAGCAGGTCCACCTTCCAATCAGGGGGTTGGCGGTTCAAGCCCCGCCCTAGTCGATGTGTCCTTGAGGAAGACACCTAACCCTGAATTGCTCCCTGTAGCTGTGTATCAATGTAACCTTAAAAAGTGCGATAGCAATTAAATGGATTATTATTATTATCCTCTCTGATGCGCCTTCAAAAAGTAAACAAAGACAGTTGGCACTCCACGTGAGAATGTTCTCAGTGGTTTGTTAACTCAAAAGATGAGATCAGCCTCTCTGATCATGAGCCAACGCAGAGAAGACAAACACGCCATGATTTTAACAACGTCCTGTAGGCAGGAAACACCTCACGGCTTCCTTTGTAACTGTGTTTGTTTATACTGTTGTAGTGTGTCTTATCCTGTACTGTTGTTATTGTTTTTGTTTATTATGGTCTGTCAAGAGACTACTGATGCAAATGAGCTGTGTCGCTATAATCTGGTACAGTGCATCAAATGGTGATTAACGTCTTAACTGTAAATGGTATTTTTTTTAAATAAAGATACAAAGAAGAAGAAGGAGAGGAAGAAGAACAAGAAGAGGAAGAAGAAAACACTTTTGCAGAAATATATTGGCTTGTGATATATTTGTGTCCATAAAAGAGGCGTGTCTATAAAAGAGGCGTGTCCATCAGAGAGGCGTGGCCATAAGAGAGGCGTGTCGATAAGATAGAGACGCGTGTCCATAAGATAGGCGTGTCTATAAGAGAGGCGTGACCATAAGAGAGGCGTGTCCATAAGAGAGGCGTGTCTATAAGAGAGGCGTGACCATAAAAGAGGCATGTCTACAAGAGAGGCGTGTCCATAAAAGAGGTGTGACCATAAGAGAGGCGTGTCCATAAAAGAGGCGTGACCATAAGAGAGGTGTGTCCATAAAAGAGGCGTGTCTATAAGAGAGGCGTGTCAATAAGAGAGGCGTGTCTATAAGAGAGGCGTGACCATAAGAGAGGCGTGTCTATAAGAGAGGTGTGACCATAAAAGAGGCGTGTCTATAAGAGAGGCGTGTCCATAAAAGAGGCGTGACCATAAGAGAGGTGTGTCCATAAAAGAGGCGTGTCTATAAGAGAGGTGTGACCATAAGAGAGGCGTGTCTATAAGAGAGGTGTGACCATAAAAGAGGCGTGTCTATAAGAGAGGCGTGTCAATAAGAGGTGTGTCGATAAGAGGCGGGTCGATGAGAGGCGTGCCGATAAGAGAGGCGTGTCCATAAGAGAGGCGTGTCTATAAGAGGCGTGTCCATAAAAGAGGTGTGTCTATAAGAGAGGCGTGACCATAAGAGAGGCGTGTCAATAAGAGAGGCGTGTCGATAAGAGAGGCGTGTCAATAAGAGAGGCGTGTCGATAAGAGGCGGGTCGATAAGAGAGGCGTGCCAATAAGAGAGGCGTGTCCATAAGAGAGGCGTGTCTATAAGAGAGGCGTGTCTCCGTGTTGGCGGTGCGTCTCCCACCTCGTTCTTCTCCAGGCTGCACTCCGACATGGCCTTGTCTCCTTGCTCCTGGAAGGTGATGATGATCAAAGCCACGAAGATGTTGACGAAGAAGAAGGGGAACACCACGAAGTAGACCACGTAGAAGATGGACATCTCCATGCGGAAGCCGGGGCTGGGGCCCTGGTCCTCGTACGTAGCGTCCACCGAGTGCTTCAGGACCCTGGAAAGAACAAATATATATCTCAATGGAGTTCAGGCTGTCGAGTTTTCATTAACAATTAATCAGACGATAAAACAACACGCAAGGAAAATGCAAATCACAAGGTGACATATCGTCATAAATAAATAATATGTCAAAAAATGACATTATTTTAGGAAGGTGACAATATTTAAACTGCTTGTTTTGTCTGTTGAACTTGATATGTGAAGTTCTCAATAAAAGGTCTTTCTACATTCCACCCACCTGTAGTACCACTTCGCCCCACTAGAGGGAATCCAACAAAAACAGTGATTCTTGGTCTCAGGTGATTATACACACTAATTTATCCATTTCTGCTGATAGAGCCGCCCCTACAGGCTGCACACTGCATCTGTAAAGTCCCATTTTAAGGTTCTCCTGACTTACAGCGGCCATCCTTCCCCCGTGGACACGGTGAAGAGCGTCAGGAAGGCCCACAGAACGTTGTCGTAGTGGAACTCATACTTCTTCCACTCTCTGGGCTGAGCCGCCACGTCGTCCCGGTCGTAATCCAGAAACTGACCCCTGAGAGAGAGACGGCGGGGGGGAAATACCAGATTATTAAAATGAAAAGAGAGATTGAGAATATCAGTATTAATAAAAATTGTGTTCGCAAATGATAACCACGTGGCTGAATAGTCTAAATTAAAAAAGGAAGTAACCTAATGGTTGGTTTAAGACCTCCAGGACCTGGGCCTTCTAACCAAGTAGGTATTTACCAAAGCCTTTAAACCAAGAATAAACAGACTGTTTGCTCATTCGTCCAACAGACTGTTCAAAACCAGTTCGTCTCATAGGGTCAGAGACCATGGCGATCACTAAAAGCAGCAATAATGTGAAGCACCACTTTGAGACAAAGCACGAATCTTTGTAGCCACTCAAATCCAAAATGCGAGCACAGAAAAGAACCCGAAGGGCCCGAAATGATCAGAATCCTCCATTTATCCACTCATTGCCCAACAATGATGTCATCAGAGAAGAAAAGAATTGAACAAGTAGTTTTAATGGCCTCAGATTGAGTCCCTGCACACAGATGTATCTTATTAGAAGATGGGGATATAGAATTATGTTTTTTGGGGGTTGCCATCACTTTAAACTAATTTAAAGCTTTTGTTCATTTTACTTGAAATGAAGCACTTCATTTAAAGATGAACTTTTTGAAATACAGCCCTTATTGTAATCGAACTGAGAGAACAACATATCTTTATTTATTCATGGTTAGAGTATATATTATTTCACGATTTCTCTTATTAGAAGATGAGAATATAAAATTATGTTTTTTTGGGGTTGACATCACTTCACACCTGAATAAACTGAATTTAAGCTTTTGGTAATTTTTCTTAAAATTAAGTATTTTATTTTAAAATGAACAATTTTAAAAAGCTTTCTATAAAAATAAAAATTAAATACAGCCCTTATTCTTATTGAACTGAGAGAAGAACATGTATTTATTATTATATAATATATATTATTTATAAATCGTGACGATGAATATTGTTGAGACATTTCTATATTTGTCAGTTGTTGACTACATACATAAATATATTATATATATATATGTATATATATATATAATATATATATTTATATATATAATATATATTTATATATATATTATATACAGCTGCTAGGCTACTTCACTATACGTGGGACTAAATCATTGCGCAATACATTATCGTGATGTTCCAGTGAACTCTCTCTCACTGGACCTCCAGCAGGTGGGTGACGGTGAGTGACGGTGGGTGACGGTGGGTGACGGCGTACCTGCAGTCCTTCTCCAGGCCTTTGGACTCGTCGGTGCAGTAGAAGAACTTCCCTTTGAAGAGCTGCACGGCGATGACGGCGAAGATGAACATGAAGAGCATGTAGACGATGAGGATGTTGAGCACGTTCTTCAGGGAGTTCACCACGCAGTCGAACACCGCCTGGAACATATTCACACACACACACACACACACACTCATTGACTTCGCTCAATTCTCAGGAAGCTTAACTGGTTTATGATCGGCTGATGTTGAATTGAATATTTTTAATTAGGGCCGTCACTCTCGCTCTATTAGAAATCCCAAACTTCAAGTTTGTGGAAATACTTTTCATTCATTCAATATAAATATGTGTTAGTCTGAAGACTTTTCATTGTTTTACTTTTTGATGCACTGAAATGTAAACTTCAGATTTAAAATGGGATCCAGCTCATGTAACCAACTTTTAAACAAACTTTGTTTGATCCGGTGCCTCAGCTCAGCCTTGCTTTCAAACTTATTTATGTATCTCTAGTGGCCACTCGTGGTATGGCAGCAAAAGAAAAGTCCCCTTCTGACCCTAAATCAAGTTTTATCTCTTCTCTCCACTCGCTCCGCTGTGATCTTTCTCCGTCTATCCATCCTGACACGCGTGCAATCGCATGAGTGATCGCCATCGAGGATGGAGCATATCCCCCTCCCCCCCCCCCCCTTGCTCTTTTAACTATTGACATGTTTTGGCTCCTTTTATTGACTAATTGTTTTCATTAACTACTGAACTGCAATTAGTGACACTTTGTCTATGATAAATGCAAAATAAATATTTAAAAAATAAACTTTACCTACCTACTTACATCCTTACTTACACACTTACTTACTTCTTTACTTCTTTACCTACTTACCTACTTACGAACTTACTTACTCACTTACTTTACCTTCTTACTTTCCTACTGATGGTTTCTCTCTCATTTCTACTTCACCGTTGACTTCTCTTCAACATTTCTTTGTTACCACATTAAGTAACTGAACATATGTTGTGCAAACAGAACAAAATAAGAGGAAAATGTAATTGCAATAAACCTAACAGCAGTGAGAGAGGAAACCGGCAAAAATATATGTACATATTAAATGTATTAATATATATCAAGAACGGCCACTTAAATTATAACAACCAAGCCAGACAAGTATAAACGGCTTTGAAAGATAAAAACAGGCGTAACAAGTGACCTGTGTGGACTCCAATCACTCTTATTGTTGCAAAAATATAAGAAAAAGAGAATCTAGAGTTAACACACACAGCTTCTGTTTATATTTAGTCATTTCTGTCATTTAGTCATTTAATGAGAGGCAATCTGTCAGCGGTAAAAGAGGAAAGTGGCGAAATGAATGCAATTCTGCAGGCGCAGTTTTCAAGTCCAGGGTGCAATATTGTATTAATACATCAAAAATAGCCACTTAAACCAAAACAACCAAGCCAGACGAATATAAAGGGCACTGAAAAAGAACAACAGGGCGTAACATGTGACCTGTGTGCGCTCAGTGTGAGTGAACACACACACAGCTTCTGCTGCTATTTAGTCTTTTCTGGCATAATGTGAGATGTGGTTTGGGAGTAAAAACACACTTCCATCTTCACAAGACTTTGGGGGGAAGCAACACGACCTCCTGGTTAGGCTGAGGACACGGTGGAGGTTGACGGTGACTCGCGTGCCCGTCCAAATTAGCCATTATAACCATGTTTAAGCTACAAGCTACGAGCGTGACAGTCTGATATCTGTATTTTGCCCGTGCTCCATGAGATCGGCTTTTACAGGGGAGGTTTTTAATTGTCGTCATTGTCAATCGTCGTTTTGTGCTCTTTCTTTTTAAAGTATCAGTTCAGACACCGTTTAGGACCCGGTATCGTTTTAAAAGTACCGGTTTAGCACAGCGCCACTTCAGCAAAAGAGAGACAATCTTCTGCCACTTACTTCCAATCGGCGTGACTTTGACCTTCTCCCGTGACCCCGCAGCACGGAGCACCCCAAAGGTCAAACCAGGGACTCTACATTTCATTTAAAGCTGCTTTAAAATCAGATCCGCCCCCTTGCCCCGAAACGCATCTGACTGGTGAAAGTGTGCGACCGACACCGGATGTGGGCCCCAGCTGGCTGCTGCTGTTGTTACCTTCGCATTGAAAATGCGGAAGGTTATGTTTTGATCGCCGTGTATTTATTTATTTATTTGTATTTGTGTTACTCGCATAACTCAAAAAGCATTAAATCGAATCGCATGAAATTTGGTGGGATGATTGGTTATTATCCGGGGACCATTTGATTAGATTTTGGGATCGATCGGGTCAAAGGTCACGGTCAAGGTCATGAAAAGGTCAAAATCTTCTTTTTACCATAGCGCGGTCAATTTTTATCCAATTGGCATGCAACTAATGCCAAAATGTGGCGAAGGTATGCGCTCTACCGAGTGCCCGTTCTAGTTGTTGTTTTTGTCGTAATGCACTCGGGGTGGTGTGTGTGTGTGTCGGTGTCGGATTACTGTACCTTCAGCTTGGGAAGACGCTTAATGGTCTTGAGTGGCCGCAGGACTCGGAGGACCCTCAGGGACTTGATGGTGTTGATGTCCTTGCCCTTCGTCCCTCTGTGCAGACGGAGAACGCGGTTAGTCCGGGGCGCTCGTGTGATGTCATCGCCGATAACCACGGCGACCGTGCAGTAATATTGCTATTATATTTTGTATTTTATTTGTATTACTGCTCTACTGCTTTAATCCTGCAATTTCCCCACAGAGGGACTAATAAATATCTGATCTTATCATTGTCACTGTTGTTTTTATATTGTACGTACATGTTGCTATTCTGCTGTCTTCGATGTCTTTTTTTGTATTTATATAATAAAGCTGATTTATATAATAAAGCTGATTCTGATTCTTATACATAATTCTAAACTCTACTCTTCTTCTGCAGCAACATTTTACTGCAAACACTCATTTACATGTCAACGCAGGTCCTTCACTTGTGAAGCATCACGTCCGCCATTGTGGTTGTCGTGTACGTGCCGCCATCAGCTGACGCTGAGGAAGCTGTGGACACCATCCACTCCACTGTGTCTGCTCTGCTGAACCAACAGCCTGGAGCATTCATGGCTATCACTGGTGACTTTAACCACACCACATTGGATAAAGCTCTGCCAACCTTCCATCAATACATAGACTGCCCAACAAGGAACAATAAAACTCTGGACTTGCTGTATGCTAATACTAAGGACGCATACAGTGCCACTGCCCTTCCCCCCCTCGGCAGGTCTGATCATGACCTGGTCCGGCTGACACCCAGGTATGTTCCTCTGGTGAAGAGGCTGCCGGTGACCACCAGGACTGTGAGGAGGTGGTCTCTGGAGGCTAACGACGCTCTACAGGACTGCTTCGAGTCAATGGACTGGGATGTGCTGTGTGGACCGCACGGGGAGGACATCAACAGTATGACCGACTGCATCACGGAATACATCAAGTTCTGTGAACACACCACCATCCCATCACGGACTGTGCGCTGCTTCCCCAACAACAAGCCCTGGATCACCAGGGACCTGAAGGCGCTTCTTAACAAGAAGAAAGCTGCTTTTAGGTCTGGGGACAGGGACGAGCTGAGGAGAGTCCAGCGCAACCTGAAGGTGCAGCTCAGGGAGGGCAAGGACTCCTACAGGAGGAAGCTGGAGGCAAAACTCCAGCTGAACAACACAAAGGAGGTGTGGACAGGAATGAAGCAGATAACTGGCTTCAAGGTGGGAGGTAGACAGCCAGGGGGCTCCCTGGAGAGGGCCAACGAGCTGAACTGTTTCTTCAACAGGTTCAGTTCACAGCCCTCCCCCGTCTCCTCCACACATCACACCTCCCAAACACCTCCCCCTCTGTCCCCCCTGCTGAGCTGCACATCCACCAAGCCCTCGATAACAATGGGCTCCTCCACCCTCCCCCCTCTCTCTGTGACGACTGACCAGGTGAGAAGACAGCTGGAGAAACTACTCCAGCGCAGAGCTGAAGGTCCTGATGGCATCAGCCCCAGGGTCCTAAAGACCTGCGCCACCCAGCTGTCTGGTGTCCTGCAGCGCCTCTTCAACCTCAGCCTGAGGCTGGGGAAGTCCCGTGCTGTGGAAGACGTCGTGCCTGGTCCCTGTCCCAAAGAAGTCAACACCATCTGGCCTCAACGACTACCGACCGTCGCCCTCACCTCCCATGTGATGAAGGTGTGGAGAGGCTGGTCTTGGCCCACCTCCGGCCGCAGGTGAAATCGTCGCTGGACCCTCTGCAATTTGCTTACCAGCCTCATGTGGGAGTGGACGACGCCATCATCTACCTGCTGCAACGAGCTCAGTCGCACCTGGATGGAACCGGTGTCTCTGTGAGAGTCACTTCCTTTGACTTCTCCAGTGCATTTAACACCATCCAGCCACTGCTGCTGAGTGAGAAGCTGCGGGTGGTCGGTGTGGACGCGTCCACCATCTCCTGGATCACTGACTACCTCACAGGCAGACCACAGTTTGTCAGAATGGGCGTGTGCTGTCTGGAACGGGGTCAGTGATGTTGAGCCCACAGGAACTGTTCTGTCTCCATTCCTCTTCACCCTGTACACCAGTGACTTCCAGTACAACACGGAGTCATGCCATCTGCAGAAGTACTCTGATGACTCTGCAGTGGTCGGGTGTATTAGGGATGGACGGGAGGAGGAGTACAGGGCAGTGGTGAGTGACTTTGTAAAGTGGGCCGATGAGAATCACCTTCGGCTGAACGTGGCCAAGACCAGAGAGATGGTGGTGGACTTCAGGAGGAAGGCGACAGCTCCTCCACCTCTGAGTGTCCTGGGAGTGGACGTGGACATGGTGGAGGAGTACAAGTACCTGGGCGTCTCCATCGACAGCCGACTGAACTGGAAGGCCAACATCAACGCTGTGTACAAGAAGGGGATGAGTCGACTCTTTTTCCTGAGAAAGCTTCGATCCTTCAACGTGTGCAGCAAGATGCTGGAGTTATTCTCCCAGTCGGTTGTGGCCAGTGTGCTGCACTTTGCCATTGTCTGCTGGGGGAGCAGCATCGGAGCCGGTGACACCAGCCGTCTTAACAAACTGGTTAGGAAGGCTGGCTCCATCATCGGCTGCCAGCTGGAGCACCTGGAACAGGTGGTGGAGAGGAGGACGTTGAAGAAACTTGTGTCCATATTGGACAACCCGGACCACCCTCTCCACCACCTCCTATAGGGACAGAGGAGGACTTTCTCCAGACGTCTCCTCACGCTCCGCTGCCACAAGGACAGATACAGGAGAACATTCCTGCCGACGGCTATGAGGCTCTATAACAGATCACCTCTTGCCAGATCATAGTGCAATAACTACAACAATAACTGAATACTTACACTATGTTGATCTGCACTTCACACGTCATTTGTTTGCACTACACACATACACACACATTTCATTTCATTTGCTCTGCACTCATACACACACTTTGCTTTTTGCACTCTGTCTATATTTAATATTTTTGTATTTGATTTGTCAGTGTTGTTGTGTGTTGTGTATGCATGTGTGTTGTATATTTACATATATATTTTGTTTTGTATTTTACTTTTATTTTACTTGTATACTTCTATATCTTTCATCCCTGTTTCTTATATTTTGTGTTTTGTTTTTTATTCTTGTGTGTTGCTGCTACTGTCACAACAAATTTCCCCTTGGGGATTAATAAAGTATATATCTATCTATCTATCTATCTATCTATCTTCATTTCACCAGCTGTTTCTGTAGAATAACAGACAGACATACACTACTGATCAACAGTGTGGGGTCACTTCGAAATGTCCTTTGTTTTTAAAGATTTTATCAATGAAGATATCATTAAATGAATCATAAATACTCTCTACATAGTTAATGTGTAAATGACTATTCTCTGGTGTGTAATGAAGTCTCTACAGAGGTGTGTAGATGCCCATCTCCAGTGTTCTAGTGGTACATTGTGTTATCGCCTTAGAAGACTAGCAGAGGGGTAGAAAACCCTTGAAAGCCCTTTTTGTGTGAGCGCAGCTGAAAACAGTTATGCTGGTGAGAGACGCTATAAAACTGGCCCTTCTATTTAATATTTCAATACAAAAATCATTATTTCTAACCTTCTCAATGTCTAGACTATATTTTATATTCATTTTGCAATTCATTTGATAAATAAAAGTGTGAGTTTCCATGGGACACACGAAATCAGCCGCTGGTTGAGGAACCAGCGCTGTCAGTCATTGCAGACGCCGCAGGTTGTTAACTGGTCACAGAGTGGGAGGTGTGTGTGTGTGTGTGGTGTGTGTGTGTGTGTGTGTGTGCGGTTATGCTAATGACATACAGCTGAGCCATCATTCACTCAGACTGACATTGGCCAAGGAGAATGTATGAGAGTGGTTTTTAATTATTCAGTCACATGTACACATACTGTGTCCGTCACTTATAGCAGTTTTTTTTCTGCTTGACGTCATTGTGTGTGTGTGTGTGTGTGTGTCTACATCTGTGTGTGCATATCAATATGTTCCTGTGTAAAGGATGTAGCAGCGAAAATAAATAGAGTATAAAAGCCCTAATATGGACCGACCCATGTTTTCATAGCTTCTGTTAAAATAAATGTCTTTGTTAAAGCATAAACAAATACCCAAACTGTGCTTCATACGTCTCTTGAAGGTCGTCACCTTTCCAAAAACACAGGAGCAGAAGAGTCGGGGACGCACACCGTCATGCAGTCTACAGACTATTCAACAATTTACAGAGATACGTTTTCCTATTATTGTGTGAATATGTCGCTCCCTAAATGATCTTTGGAGTAAAACATTTCCCGCTTGTGTTCTATATTTTCGATGTACCCGCCTCACGGTCATTTCCTGGTTCCTCCTTGAACTCTCTGAGTAATTGGGACGTTGTTTCCCGACACCAAGTCCCAAATTCGGACGTCTATTCCGAGAAAATAAAGTCTTGGATCCTTTCTATGAAATAATGTGGAGAGACTAGTGAAATAAAGCATCACACACACACACACACACACACACAAACACATAACCTGACACACACACACACACGCACATATATACACAGAGATTCCAGTGAATCCTTTGAAGAGACCTGGAAGCCCTTTTATTAACTATTAGAGCAACGCTGCAATCCAAGAGGACCCCCCCCCCCCCGCCCAACCCACCCCTCCATCCCTCCTTCCTATTTTTGCATTCTGTGTGTATGTTTCCACGTTGTAATTCCTACTATATATTAAAATGTGCTTTAAGTTACTGTTATCCTGGTTGTTTGTTCATTGTTTTTAATCTTGGTGACAGCGTGTCACGATGACACAACCTCCAAGCAACTGAAGCTAATGTTCCGAGTACCCCCAACTTCTTGTGGGTTGGTATTACTCTTCATTCCCGGATGTGTTTGCAAAATCCCAAATAAAAAAAGAAAAGATTTAAACAAAATAAATAAATACATCTGTTTGTAATATGTGTACAAAGGGGAGAAACGGCAAGGTTCCACACATCGTGGGCCTTCTTTTCCTTTTTCTCAACCTCGCTGAATGGCATGCAGCCCTCATGCTCGGATGACTTTACCCTGGCATGCAATCTGCAGACTCGATGCCAGTCCTCGCTATGCAAGGACCTCGACACATCGAGACGGCAAGAACAGCCTCCCGATAGCTTTCAGAAGCCCCGTGGGCACGGGAGACGTGGTGTGTGTGTGTGTGTGTGTGTGTGTGTGTGGACGAGGTTGTGTGATTACATTAACTCGGCACTCAGAGCGCTTGAAGCGTTTTTGTTAAATTATTATAACGTTGCCGGCCGGCTGCAGGGGGCGTGGCCTGCGTTTGATTGACAGCAGCTGGCAGGCTGCCAGAGTGCCGGCATTACGCCGCAGGGGGGGGGGGGTGATCGTGTGTTGGTGGTACTGGAGAAGGAGCACCAGCGGCGGCTCAGCATCGCCCCGTCTGCAGGTGCCAGGTGTACTGATGTGTTGCAGCTGAGCAGCTAATTGGCTGCAACAGGCAGGAAGGCTTGTGGATATTAATTTGGTCTCCTGCTGACTCAGCGTGACCGACCGCTCCGCCCGACTGAACGCCGACGTTACGACTTCACGCGAGTCCATCGGAATGAGTTCTCCGCCTCCGTCGACACGCGACAGCATTCCGTCTAATTGGTGCAAAACTAAAACATATTAAATGTCCTTTTGTTCCTCCTGGTGGTTTCAGATGTTTTTTCTTAGCAGACACAGGTTAACAAATGCAATTTATTTTAAATGTGATCAGCAGCCAATCACGTGAGGTCATTCTTCTTCATCGTGATGACGTGTCATCTCAGCTTGCACCCTATTGGGCGAGGAGCACTTCCTGTTTCGGGGACATGTGACATCCAATTAGAAGCTGTTCCTTCTATCCAGCTGTTTTTAATGAGCAATTTTAATAATGTACGCAGAAATATATTTAGCTAAATCGTAACTTAGATTTCAATTTTCTTAGATTTAACTTAGATTTCAATTTTCTTGAATTAATACCTTTTTTTCTTAATTACATTTCCTGTTTCTGGAACATGACATCCAATTAGAAGCTGCTCTTTCTATCCAGCTTCAATAGACAATTTTAATAACGTACACGCACATATATTTAGTTCAATCCTAACTTAGATTTCAATTTTCTTGAATTAAAACAATAAAAAAATGGATTATAATATGTCCTGTTTCGGGAACATGTGACATCCAATTAGAAGCACTGCCTCTGCTCCTTCTATCCAGCTGTTTGCAATGCACAATTTAAATAATGTACACGCAAATATATTTAGTTCAATCATAACTTTAATTTTTCTTTATTATTTGTATCAAAACAATACAAAATCTTTAATTTCTTACTATTTTGATCAGTTGGACCCACTCAAGTGAAGATGAAAGGAGTTTTATATGAACGAGACACACCGCAGATCCAGATGTTTTAGTTTTAAACTGATATCTGAGGAGTTTGCAAGTGAAATTGCATCAAGAGCAGATTTATTCTTGTTCATGTGAGCAGGTAATGTGTTCTGTCTTCTGAAAGCTATGAGGGAGGAGTCCCCAATATTGTCGTTTCGTCTGGATGTCTCAATATTGGGCCCGGAGGTCAGAGAGGAAGGAAGGAGGGAAGGTGGGAAGGAGGGGGGTTATGGTCATATCCCAAAAGTCTATTCAGATGTATCACATGTGGGGGATAAAGAAGGGGACACAGGGAGAGAGAGAGAGGGGTTCAATAAGCAAAAGAGAGAGAGGGACAGTTCCCACCTGGCCACGCTTTGTTGCGATCTGATGAGAAAAAAAAGCAATGACACACAAACACAACAACACAAACATCACCCACAGAAAGAGAGCGCACAAGCATGTATAGAAGACACACAGAGCAAAATAAGCTTTTTTTTTAAAAGCACACGGGCGCGAAAATAGAAGATACAGTGAGATTTCTTCGGCTTCTCGAAACTTACATCAAAAAGAAACACCAAAGACAAGAGACAAATAGAAGAGCTTAAAATAATTTACCCTGTGAAAAAGCAAAAAGCAACAGACAAGTCTGATCAAATATTACAGTTTATAGCGTGAGGATGAGCATGAAGTCATGGATGGTTTTTAACTGGGAAACATAGATGAGAGGACACTTATTTATGACCGTGTTCACACTGCAGCGCGGCCAGATCTGCTGTTTTTTAAAGATGCCGTCGACCACTTTCCCACAGTATGAGGTCCCAAATCTGTTATGTAACGCATTAAGTCAGTTCAGGCTTCTGATTCGCTGCCCTGGGGCTGGTGAAGAGGTCCTCATGGGGTCAATGTGTCGGAGGAACTGAGACTCGGGCATATATATATATGCCCGATGATTCTTGGCTTTATTTATATATATACAAATATATTAATATATATATATAAATATATATATATATTTATATATATATAAATATATATATTTATATATATATATTTTAATATATTTGTATATATATATAAATAAAGCCAAGAATCATCGGCATATATATATATAAATATATATATATTAATATATTTGTATATATATATAAATAAAGTCATGAATCAACGAGTCGCCGATAATCTTGGCCTGTAGCGCACGCGTGTAACCTGTTAACGGCGTCACTTTGAACACATCCACGAAGGTACAGGCGTGTCAACATGTATTTATTAATGACTTAGTGTAACGTCCGTGTACTTTGAACTTGTGTAATATGTGAAGTTCTCAATAAAAGATCTTTTTGCATTTCCTCCTGCGCCCCACCTGCAGTACCACTGCGCCCCACTAGAGGACCACAGTCTGAGAACCTCTGTGCTAATGGACAGCAGCCGGCTCTCCCGTCAGCCTTGTAGTGTGAATGCGGCCCGTTACACGCCGACATGCCACGAGTTGATAAGAGACGATATGGGACGTGGACCATAGGCGGAGGGACGAGTTTGAACATAATAAACCCGGATTCAGACTCAGACGATGCTCTTCTCCTCTGAATGTACATGAACAGTGCTTTGGGGATGAATTAGAACGTGTGGTTAGACACACACTGATCGTGTTGCGTCGTTCTCATAATGCCACTCTGAGCGTCTAAGAGCTTTTCATCTCCCGTTCACTGTTAAATAGTTTTCAATTATCACCTTTTTACTGGTGCATTCATTACAGCAGCACTCAGGCCCTTTGTGATCATGAATATCGCAAACACATTCTACTCTTCTGAAAGCTCTGGCAGAGCGACGTGCTTCTGATTCATTATGCTTGATGTAAATTGTTCCTAAGAACACTTTAAATATAACTTACGGGTGGAAAAACAGTTAATGTGCCCCTATGCCACCCGGGTGACGATGTCATGTGACCAGCGCATAACACAAACACGGTAAATGGCGGCATCTTTGATCGTGATGAGGATGATAAGAAAAGCCAAATTACGAAATATGACATTTGTATAAAACTGAGGGAGGATGCCGCAGACGCGTCTCTATAAGCTCTCCAAGATGGACGGGAGACAAACACCGACACATGGACAGATGCACAGACAGAGAGCTTTACCCCATGAGGCTCCTGAAAGCGATCCACAGCCAGAAAACAGAAAGAGGAAGGAGGGGGGGAAGTAAAAGAGAGACAACGGAGTCAGAAAACAGAGATATAACACAAGAGAGAAGCATCAATCTACAGCTGGAAGAGAAGAAGAGAAGAGATCTGAGCGACAGGAAGCAGAACAAAGAGAAGATACACAGGAGACGGAGTGAGGACGCACTTCCAGGACGTGGAATAGAGGCGGCCGGGAAATATCAGACCATGTAATCGCCAATCGCCTTCTCACTCCAGAGACCCAAGAATGCAGGTCTGCAAGCGCCGGGGGGCTCGTTAACTCCCTTTGTACTGTGGCTCTGGACAACATATCATAATATAATATACAAGAGGACGCTTTAGACACAGACCGGATCAGTTTGATATTCTTGAGGGTATCGTGAGCTGAAGGTGAAAAACACGATGCAACCTCGTCTGCTATAGGCTTAAAAATGACTTTGCCATTATCTTAATTTGTCGACACACACACACACACACACGTTGTACCTTTCAAACTCCAGTCATACAACAATGTAATCTTGAGGGAGACAGGGACAAGGGCACCTGGCCCCAGGGTGTTGGGACAAGGGCACCTGGCCCCAGGGTGTTGGGACAAGGGCACCTGGCCTCAGGGTGTTGGGACAAGGGCACCTGGCCCCAGGGTGTTGGGACAAGGGCACCTGGCCTCAGGGTGTTGAACAAGGGCACCTGGCCTCAGGGTGTTGGGACAAGGGCACCTGGCCCCAGGGTGTTGGGACAAGGGCACCTGGCCTCAGGGTGTTGGGACAAGGGCACCTGGCCCCAGGGTGTTGGGACAAGGGCACCTGGCCTCAGGGTGTTGAACAAGGGCACCTGGCCCCAGGGTGTTGGGACAAGGGCACCTGGCCTCAGGGTGTTGAACAAGGGCACCTGGCCTCAGGGTGTTGGGACAAGGGCACCTGGCCCCAGGGTGTTGGGACAAGGGCACCTGGCCTCAGGGTGTTGGGACAAGGGCACCTGGCCCCAGGGTGTTGGGACAAGGGCACCTGGCCTCAGGGTGTTGAACAAGGGCACCTGGCCCCAGGGTGTTGGGACAAGGGCACCTGGCCTCAGGGTGTTGAACAAGGGCACCTGGCCTCAGGGTGTTGGGACAAGGGCACCTGGCCTCAGGGTGTTGGGACAAGGGCACCTGGCCCCAGGGTGTTGGGACAAGGGCACCTGGCCTCAGGGTGTTGGGACAAGGGCACCTGGCCCCAGGGTGTTGGGACAAGGGCACCTGGCCTCAGGGTGTTGGGACAAGAGCACCTGGCCTCAGGGTGTTGGGACAAGGGCACCTGGCCTCAGGGTGTTGGGACAAGAGCACCTGGCCCCAGGGTGTTGGGACAAGGGCACCTGGCCTCAGGGTGTTGGGAGAAAGCCTCCCTCAACTGGCACACTGTGCTAACATACCACGCAACAGGAAATAGGAGCGCAGCCCGCGCATCCCGGTGGACGTCTCCCTGTCAGCTCCGTGGAGCGCAGTCCAGGATTGTTATTGATCCTCAAACCACAGCAAGGACCACCACCAGCAGCAGCAGCAGCAGCGGCGGCCGCGGGAAGTTTAGCGCCGTGATTTGTCTTCTCTCTCCTCTGGCTGAGCGCAGCAGGAAGGAGAGTGAACAAGCCACCAAGCCCTGAGCTAACTAGGCTAGTTAGCCTAGCTAGTCAGCCCAGCCCTGGTTTGAAGCAGAGACTTTGTTCAAAATACCTCCTCTTGCCACGGATATGTCGCACTGCAAAGACTGTCGTGGATATCTACAGAAGATTGCAGTACTTGAAACTAAGATATATCATTTGGAAGACAATGCGAATAATACAACGATGCCATGGAGTCCTAAAGCTAAGCTAACAGTAGCCAAACCCTGCTCTACTACTGCTGCTAAGCTAACGTTAGCAAGCACTTGCTCTGCCAAGCAACGGAATACAAGTACTGCCAATGGAAGGCTACTTTCTGAGGCTGTCGTGACACTGAATGAACAAACTGTGAGTATTGCCTCCGGGAATACACTTGGTGCAAAGCCTAAAAACAAATCTATCCCCTTCAAAATAGAGATACTGGAGACGGCAGAGCATGCTTCTGAATGCCCTGAAATTAACACTGCTACCGGCTGGCCTGCCCTTCAATTTTTCGCCTCAACTCCCGTGGCTGATAAAGAGCAGCCATGGATTGCTACGAAAGGGAGAAATAACAGAAATTCTCCCATACCACAGACTTTACAGCTAGATAACAGATTTCAACCACTACTGCATGAGCCCAGGTCACTGCCCGAAGATTTAGCTCATTCTCCATCTCCACGCCACTCAGTAAGGAATGAGGGGTGCTCCAAAAACACAAGGCCACAGCAACAAGAAGCTAGTGACAGCACGCTAAGATCCGTAGTTGTGGGTGATTCTACCATTAAAAATATCAACACTGGTGGTAAGAAGAATACTAAAACATACTGCTTCCCTGATGAAATGGTCTGTGACATAACAAAAAAAATCCCTGAAATCCTGTCTGCCCACCAAACCGTGAGCAAAATCATTGTGCATGCAGGGCAAATGATATTAACAAGGAACAGTCAGAAACACTGAAACAAGACTTTGTTGGACTGCTTAAGATGCTAGGCTCCTGAATGTTGAGGCATACATCAGTGGTCCCCTACCGTCAGTTCGACCTGGAGTAAACAGATTCAGTAGACTACTGGGACTAAATACGTGGCTGTCAACAACTTGTACCTTACATGAGGTGAACTTTATTGACAATTTCAATCTGTTTTGGGAGCGCAGATACCTCTTTAGAGAGAATGGATATCAACTTAACAGTTATGGAGAGAAATTGTTCACCTCTAACTTACTTTACTACCTCTGCCACCCAACTGTTCTCCGCCCTACTACAGACGATAAGAGAATCAAGGACAGTAGAAAGAAAACAGAGGTCTCTCCCCTCCCCCTACTGTCTGACTCCTGCTCAGCAGCCTGTGATGCGAAGGTCAGCAGAGATAAGGAGCCTGTGTCCCTTTCCCCCTCCAAATCACAGCAACTACAGTCTCAGCCCCAGGACGACCACTCAAGAGAGGTATCCCCCCTGCCTGATTCCTGCACAGCAGCCCGTGATTGTGAGGATGATAAGGAACTTGACCATTCACATTCACCACTGCCCCAATCTCTATCTTGCCATTCCTCCAGATCATCCTCCCTCTTCTCCCTCTCCTCTCCAGCCTCCCCTCATTTGGGTTTCACCGACAAGATGGAACAACTGGTGAATGCTGGCCTCAAACTGACCCCCCGATCCTTCCCCCATTCCATCCTAGCCAGCCCTCGGCTATCACCCCCAATACCCCCCCGATCACCCTCATCCATCCTAGCCAGACCACCCTAAAACCCCACCCCGATCGACTCTACCTCCCCACAACCTGTGAAGAGACTTGCACCCCAGCGTCCCATCCTGGTGTCAGGATTACCGCTAGAAAAACTATCAGCACTTAAGATATACTGAAACTACAGCAAACCTAATAGCTGTTCCCCAACAGTCTATTATTTCTCTACTGCCTGTCACTAAAACCATAAAAGCTGCATTACTTAATGTAAGATCGTTATCGAATAAGTCTTTTCTAATCAATGACCTGATTACTCGTTATGAATTAGATTTCATGTTCCTTACTGAGACCTGGCTTGATATGAATAACAGAGCGGCTGTTCTTACTGAATCAACCCCCCCAAATTTTTACTTCATTGATGCCCCCCGAGTAGAAAAGAAGGGGGAAGGAGTTGCTGTTATATTTTCAGATGTGTTTCAATGTAGGCAGATATCATTTGGGGACTTTTTTCATTTGAGTATCTTGCTGCTGTTCTGAAATGTTCCCCTCGTGTTTTACTACTGATTATTTACAGACCCCAAAACATTCTGGAAGTTTCTTTGATGAATTTGCTGAACTGCTGTCCATAGTATCCATGGAATATGACTGTCTGTCTATATCAGGAGATTTTAACATTCATATGGATAACCCCAATGACAACAATACCAAAGAACTTAATAACTTACTTGACACCTTTGGACTGTATCAACATGTCTCCGGGCCCACCCACAATCCAGGGCACACTTTAGATTTATTTATCACAAAGGGTTGTAAGTCATCATTTCTTACTGCTATTGATGTTGCTTTGTCCGATCATCTTTGTATCTTCTTTGAAATGTCCATTATTCCTGACATTCATAGTAGATCGGAAATTGTTAAAAAACGATATATCAATGAGAATACTTGCGCACTGTTCATGGAAACTATCTCTCTGTCACCAGCTTTCACCTCAACCTCTGTTAATGGTTTTCTAGATAATTTCAATGCTAAGATTGTGAATGTTATAGATACCATTGCACCTGCTAAGGTTAAATTAATTTCTGGTAAGCAAAAAGCACCGTGGAGAAATGCTGCATCTGTAAAAATACAGAAAAAAGAGTGCCGGAAAGCTGAGCGAAAATGGCGAAAAACTAAACTCCAGATTCACCATGACATCTTAAAAGAGAGACTTAATCTTTACAATCTAGAACTGAGAAGTGCTAGACAATCCTTTTCTCTGACATCATTAACAAAACACTAATAATGCACGCACTTTATTTGCCACTGTTGATAGGCTGACTAAACCCCGGCACCAATAGCCCTGAACTCCTATCCACTGATAAATGCAATGAGTTCGCTTTTTTTAGGGATAAAATTCTAAATATCAGTCAAGCCATATATATCTCCATGTTAAACAAATAAATGATATCACCACCACAGTCACACAAAAGTAGTTTAATAAACATGACACAGTTTAACGCAATTGACTACAAAACTCTGGAGGAAACTGTGCAACTTCTTAAGCTATCTACCTGTTGTCTTGATCCTTTGCCCACAAGCTTTTAAAAAAAGGTTTTTACCTGCTTAGCAACAGACTTACTGCAAATAGTTAACAGCTCTCTCCAATCTGGCATCTTTCCAAAGGCTTTGAAAACAGCAGTTATTAAGCCTCTACTAAAGAAATGTAACCTAGACGCTACTGTACTTAGCAACTACAGACCTATATCAAATCTACCCTTTATAAGTAAAATAATAGAAAAGGTCGTCTATCAGCAACTTAGCAACTTTTTAACCTCAAATGGTATCTTAGACAAATACCAATCCGGATTTCGACCCCATCACAGCACTGAAACTGCTCTCACTAAGGTTCTAAATGATATTCGCATAAACACTGATTCTGGCAAAATTTCTATCCTAGTGTTATTGGATCTTAGCGCTGCATTTGATACTGTCGACCATTCAATACTTCTAGACAGACTAAAAAACTGGGTTGGACTCTCTGGTACGGTCCTAGACTGGTTCAAGTCCTACCTACAAGACAGGGACTATTTTGTCTCCATTGGCAACTATGTATCTGAGCGGACTAACATGACGTGTGGAGTTCCACAAGGTTCAATCCTTGGGCCTCTTCTATTCAACCTCTACATGCTCCCCTTAGGCAGAATTATGCAAAATAACAAAATCGCCTACCATAATTATGCGGACGACACTCAACTATACATAGCTCTCTCACCAAGTGACTATGCTTCCATAGACTTACTGCGTCAGTGCACAGACCAAATCAATGATTGGATGTGCCAAAATTTCCTCCAACTAAATGAAAATAAAACCGAGATAATTGTGTTTGGTGCTAAAGAAGAAAGGCTGAAAGTTTGTGCTCATCTGGACTCCCTTTCTTTAAAGTCGAAAAATCAAGTTAAAATTTAGGTGTTATAATTGATTCGGATCTGAATTTTAATACCCACATCAAATCAATAACAAAATCAGCCTATTACCATCTAAAAAATATAGCAAGAATTAGAGGATTTATGTCCAAACAAGATTTAGAAAAACTAATTCACGCCTTCATCTCCAGTAGGTTAGACTATTGTAATAGTCTTTTCAGGTCTCCCAAAAAGCACTTGACAGCTACAACTTATTCAGAATGCCGCTGCCAGAGTCCTAACAAAGACTAAGAAAGTTGAACACATTACACCCATTCTCAGGTCTCTGCATTGGCTACCAGTACATCAGAGAATCGACTTCAAAATACTGCTGCTCGTTTATAAATCTCTAAATGGTGTAGGTCCAAAATATATCTCTGACTTGCTTCCACCTTATGAACCCTCTAGGCCTCTTAGGTCATCTTGGGGCGGTCTGCTAACTGTTCCCAGGGTTAAAACAAAACATGGTGAAGCAGCATTCAGTTATTATGCCACACACAGTTGGAACAAACTTCCGGAAGAGCTTAGATCTGCACCAACTCTTACTACTTTCAAAAACAGGCTAAAAACGTTTATGTTCTCCATTGCCTTAAATTGAATCTTGTATTAATCCTGAAATAATAAGACAACGACAGAAGGAATGATTCTTTGCACTTAGATTTTTATCTTTATTTTTTCTTTTATTAATCTTCTTTTATGCTTTTATGCCTTTTTAAATTGTTACTTTGATGCACTTTGTATTCCTTTTTTTTTTTTTTTTTTTTTTTTTTTTTTTTTCTTATTCTTGATCTATTTTTTGTAAAGCACTTTGAATTGCATTCATGTATGAAATGTGCTATATAAATAAACTTGCCTTGCCTTGCCTTGCCTTGGCCTCAGGGTGTTGGGACAAGGGCACCTGGCCCCAGGGTGTTGGGACAAGGGCACCTGGCCTCAGGGTGTTGAACAAGGGCACCTGGCCTCAGGGTGTCGGGACAAGGGCACCTGGCCCCAGGGTGTTGGGACAAGGGCACCTGGCCTCAGGGTGTTGAACAAGGGCACCTGGCCTCAGGGTGTTGAACAAGGGCACCTGGCCTCAGGGTGTCGGGACAAGGGCACCTGGCCCCAGGGTGTTGGGACAAGGGCACCTGGCCTCAGGGTGTTGAACAAGGGCACCTGGCCTCAGGGTGTCAGGACAAGGGCACCTGGCCCCAGGGTGTTGGGACAAGGGCACCTGGCCTCAGGGTGTTGGGACAAGGGCACCTGGCCTCAGGGTGTTGGGACAAGGGCACCTGGCCTCAGAGTGTTGAACAAGGGCACCTGGCCTCAGGGTGTCAGGACAAGGGCACCTGGCCCCAGGGTGTTGAACAAGGGCACCTGGCCTCAGGGTGTTGGGACAAGGGCACCTGGCCCCAGGGTGTTGGGACAAGGGCACCTGGCCTCAGGGTGTTGGGACAAGGGCACCTGGCCTCAGGGTGTTGGGACAAGAGCACCTGGCCTCAGGGTGTTGAACAAGGGCACCTGGCCTCAGGGTGTTGAACAAGGGCACCTGGCCTCAGGGTGTCAGGACAAGGGCACCTGGCCCCAGGGTGTTGGGACAAGAGCACCTGGCCTCAGGGTGTTGAACAAGGGCACCTGGCCTCAGGGTGTCAGGACAAGGGCACCTGGCCCCAGGGTGGTATCCAACCCCGACAACACATTCCACTCAAAGCATGAACAAATGTAAAGTGTACTCACGAGCAGGCGAAGGCCACCAGGGCCCCGCTGACCACGATGAAGTCCAGAATGTTCCACAGGTCACGGAAATAAGCTCCGGGGTGGAGCAGCAGTCCCAAGTCGATCATCTCCAAGTCACAGAAGGAACACACCGGAAATCATTTTCAAAAGTCACACACGTTGACGAAGCCCAGAAGCTTCTTTCCTTCTGGTTCTAACGCCTCGTACCTTTTAATTTCCAGCGCATTAATTATCTTCAGCATTTGGTGTTATCACAGCTGAGAAATGTAAAAACCACAAACCCGATCAGCAGCGATGCGACGCTGCTGTCGGCCGCGTTGCTACGTTTGGCTGCAAATGACTGTGATCCTAAACGTGCTGTAAACGTTGTTTCATGTCCCCTAAATGTCTAAAGGAAGTTTACACCTCGAAGAACATTCCTCACAGGAGTTTGAGTTCCTCCTCCTCACCTTGAACACCATCTCGAAGGTGAAGACGCCCGTGAAGACGTAGTCCAGATACTTGAGAACCTGCGAGAGCGAGAACACGGCGAGAGCTGTCAGTCAGAGGCGGGTAGAAAGACACTTTGGAGGGGTGTGTGTGTGTGTGAGTGTGTGTTTGTGTGTGAGCGTGAGTGTTTGAGTGTGTGTCAGGTTATGTGTGTGTATGTGTGTGTGTGTCAGGTTATGTGTATGTGTGTGTGTGTGTGTCAGGTTGTGTGTGTGTGTGTAGGTATGTTAGTGTGTGTGTCAGGTTTTTTTTTTGTGTATGTGTGTGTCAGGTTGTGTGTGTGTATGTGTCTGTATGTTAGTGTGTTTGTGTGTCAGGTTTTTTTCGTGTGTGTCAGATCGTGTGTGTGTGAGTGTGTGTGTGTGTGTCAGGTTGTGTGTGTGTATGTGTGTGTGTGTTAGGTTGTGTGCGTGTGTCAGGTTATCTGTGTGTATGTGTGTGTCTGTATGTGTGTGTCAGGTTGTGTGTGTGTATGTGTGTGTGTATGTGTGAGTGTGAGTGTGTGTGTATGTGTGTGAGTGTGTGTGTGTGTGTGACCAGTTATGCACATGTTCCTCTGCCCTGTCAGGTCTCCAGCTGTCAGCGTTGAACTCTTCTGCTCTCAAACAATTTCCCTCAACAGTGTGACAAGATTTGAATAATATTTATAAATATATGTTTGTGCTCCTTAATATGGCCGACCTGTCGAGCCCCGTTAGGAAGAACTGAATCATTCTGAATGAATCAGCCGGTCGGACCCAAAGGTGTGTGTGTGTGTGTGTGTGTCCGGTGGCCGGCGTGACTCACGTTGTTGCGCGGCGCGTTGGCCTGCACGGGGTCCTCGGCGGCCAGGGAGATGCTGCTCATGGTGATGACCATCAGGATGCACATCTCAAAGTAGCGCAGATTGACCACGTAGTGACACAGCCGCCGCACGCTGTAAAACCACACACACACACACACACGTAAAGAACAAGAGTGCACAGAGTGGCTCACGAGGCGACGTCCTCCCACATCGAGGCCAAGGAGAACACGCATCTCCCTCCTCGCTGAGGCGATGGAAGCTTCGGCCTCACGGGACTTCTGGCGATGCAACGTGTAGCAACTTGGAAAGAGACGGTTAAAAAAGGAAAACACACAAAATGAAGCATTTCCCAGGAATTTATATTATTTCAGTCCCGATGAAGAGTTTGGGTACGGACGTCGATCGCCTGGTAGATCAAGAGCTTCCTCTCTTATTCAGTCGCCACGACAACCCTTCATTTGTCTGAAGGTCTGAGGTGCTGGCGCTCTTCTTCCTCACTGCTCAACGCTCGGCTGCAAACCAACTTCCCGTCGCCGGCTTCCTGTGGCCTGCTTCCTGTCCCCTGCTTCCTGTCGCCTGCTTCCTGTGGCCTGCTTCCCGTCGCCGGCTTCCCGTGGCCGGCGTCCCGTCGCCTGCTTCCCGTGGCCTGCTTCCTGTCACCTGCTTCCTGTCACCTGCTTCCTGTGGCCTGCTTCCTGTCGCCTGCTTCCTGTCGCCGGCTTCCCGTCGCCGGCTTCCCGTGGCTGGCGTCCCGTCGCCTGCTTCCCGTGGCCTGCTTCCTGTCGCCTGCTTCCTGTGGCCTGCTTCCTGTGTCCTGCTTCCTGTGGCCTGCTTCCTGTGGCCTGCTTCCTGTGGCCTGCTTCCTGTCGCCTGCTTCCTGTCGTCTGCTTCCTGTCACCGGCTTCCCGTGGCCTGCTTCCTGTCGCCTGCTTCCTGTGGCCTGCTTCCTGTCGCCTGCTTCCTGTCGCCGGCTTCCTGTCCCCTGCTTCCTGTCGCCTGCTTCCTGTGGCCTGCTTCCTGTCGCCAGCGTCCTTTTTGCCAGCTCAACACTTACTTCTGTGCTTCACACAACCGTCCAAGATTTGTGCCGAGAGAACTGACAGTGTGACTGAAGTATCGTCTTCCTGTCTTTGGAACAGAGTTGTTCTTGTACTTTACGCTTAAACATTATTTTCTGCCATAAAAAAAAATCCATCACTAGCTCAGTAGTGCAATAAAAAGATTGTTGGTAACTGCCGACTCCATCGGGGTTCCTGTCTCACCGCTCGGCAGAGCTGTGGGGGGCAGGCGGTATGAGGTGTTCACAGGACTCTGAGAAGTCATTTAGCTAGTTTTTCGTAAAAAGAAGAGAGCTTTTTGTTTTCCCGGGAAAACCACGCACACCGTTGGTCAGCCTGAGACTCATGAGCGTCATATCACTCATCTCTAGGGACCAGAGGGACTTCCTGATTACCACTTCCTGCAGCCAGAGGGGTTGAAACATGATATTGCTCGTCATCCTTTCTTCCCCGGTCAATGTTATCGATCCTTGTACCACAACCCGAGACACAGAGCATCTCGCAAAGTACTGAAGCTATCTTTGGGTTTCCTGGGGAAATGAGGATGACAGACGTTTCCTCGGTAACCACCAGGAAAGCGTTTCATATAAGGCTCCGATAGTTTCTTGGAATTATATAACGTACCATAACTGCTGTACATGGTGAAATAATCCTGATGGTGAGTGTTTTATAAACCTTCAGTCCTGACTTACGGGTTCGTCTGCCCGAAGACGAACATGGAGCTGAAGGGAAGGATCTGCCGAGGCCCGTCAGCCGCCTCCTCGTCCTCCTCCAGGTCTTTCTTCTCCTCGTCGAGTCGGAAGTTGTCGCAGTCGATATTGTTCACTGGGGTGCGAAGAAATAAACACGCTCGTTAGCTCAGAGAAGCACTAACAGGTTATGATTATAGGCCTGTGGACTTTCTGCATCCATAAACATGTATAAATCAATAACTCTGCTAATTGGACATCTCTCATTGACTCAGCATTGAATATATATGAACATCTTAGTTAAACAAAACGGAGCCGCTGTTACAGCCAGTGTTCTTTTAAGCTAGTAGCATTGGCTAACATCCAAATTTTTTTAAATTCATTTGGAATTTTTTCTTTGCAGATTATAAGAAAAATACAAAATACTAACACCCCCATCAGCCTCAGCTGTGTGTTAAGAGCTAATAAGATTCTCTTTTTTTACATGTTAGCATGCTAACACGCTAAGCTAAGCTAAGATGGTGCATATGATAAACACACAATACATTGTACTAGAATATTCCTGTGCAATTCCTGCTCGAAAAAACTGCATAGACCAGCATACTGTTTATGCTGGTATGGTGGTTTATGAACCACCATACCAGCATAAACCAGCATACCAGCATAAACCAGCATAAACCATCATACCAGCACCAAAACACAACATATGCTGGTGTTGCAGGTCTATGCTGGTTTTTCTATCTATCAGGGGTTCCACAGCGTTTGTCTCTCTAAAATAAACATGAAGAAACATTTAACCTGCTTATTAACTGTTAGTCATACTAAAAGTTTTTTCCTACAATACGGTGTTTTTTTGGCATCAATTATCACCCTTACTGTAGATGATAAGATTTTACTCGTTAATTTCTTTGCCGAGATCTGGGACTCCGGTGGTATTCTTATTGAGCTTCATTAGCCTTGATGACTACGTGATGACGAGTGGGAAAACACATTTTAATAAGGGGGTTTAATCCGATAACTGATGTGAATAATGTTTAAAAACTTCACAAAGCAACACACAGAACAGGAAGCTGCCGTCTGGAACCGAAAATGGTTCTTCAGAGTGACGCGATAGAAGAACCATTTCTGGTTCCTCAAAGAAGCTTTCAAAACAGGGTTCTTTAAAGAACCATTTCCTTAAAGAGTTCCTCAAAGAACCTATAAAGGTGCCTCAAACAAAAGAATGGTTCTTCGTAGAAACACTAAGCCTTTTAAAGAACTATATCCTTAAAGAGTTCTTCAAAGAACCTATAAAGGTGTCTCAAAGAACCTTCAAAACATGTTTTTAAGGCACCATTTCTGGTTCTTTAAGGCACCATTTCTGGTTCCACAAAGAACCTTTCAAACCAGGGTTCTTTAAAGAACTATATCCTAAAAGAGTTCTTCAAAGAACCTATAAAGGTGTCTCAAAGAACCTTCAAAACATGTTTTTAAGGTACCATTTCTGGTTCCACAAAGAACCTTTCAAACCAGGGTTCTTTAAAGAACCATTTCCTTAAATAGTTCTTCAAAGAACCTATAAAGGTGTCTCAAACAAAAGAATGGTTCTTCAAAGAACCACAAAGCCTTTTGAAGAACCCTTGAAGAACCTTGACTTGTGCCCACTGGGTGTGGCGGTGACTCACTGGGTATGATGGTGGTGTCTCCGGGGGGGGCGGTGATGGTGACGGGGATGAGGATGGCGCTGCTGCTGTTGAGGCCGGCCTGGCTGGCCCTGGTGGAGTTCTTCTGGTTGTCGGCGTCCTCTTGCTTCTCTCCCGGACTCGAGGGGCTCCGCATCGGCTGCAGAGGGCTGGAGGCGAGGCCGTCCTCCTCAGAATCCGGCTGCCTCTCCCTGAAGAAGAGAGAGAAGTGAGTCTTCTCACCGGCGTCATGACACTCAGGATGCTTCAAGCTTCTCCACCGCAGTACCACTCTCTGTCCTCCGGGGGGACCGGCCACAATTTAAGCTGTTTACTGCTATCCGAGCGCTCCGTTTTATTGTTATATGGAGACAAACTGATGCAAATGGTACATTATTCTTCACATTTCTCACACGGTGTTGTGGAATATGAAAAGTCAGTTGGAAATAGATCCACGAGAGAATTAATTAAGCCCATTTAGATACATAACAAGCCAATCAGAGAGCTGGAAGCGAGCGATTAGACGACATTTTGACACGTCGCCGTTATACCCCGTGAACACATATCAAAAACAGGCAACGGGGATATCAAATTAAGAAAGACTGCAACTACAAACTACACTTGGTGGACAGTAAAGTTGATGCAAATCAAACATAATAAAAGCCAATAATAAGGAATAACAATCTGGTGTACGATCTCATTAGCCTCATGTTCAACAGGCTGAAACAGGATGTGATGTCATCGTCATCGTAAACTTGGAATAACAAGTTTTTATGGCAATATCATCACCGGTTAAGTTGACGGTCCAATGTTCTTTTCTTCTAGGTCTGTTTTTTTATCTCAACTCTTCTCTCACTCCTATGTGTGCGGTGGAGGCTTTTATTTTGTATTCTTCAAACTTTTACTTTGAAAAACAGACGATGACAGGGAACCAAAACAATAAAGTAAAGACACAATTTGTTTTGCTAAAAGCTGATCACATCTCCAGAGGACTGAGGGAGCTGCTCAGGTGAAAACGCTCTGCAGGTGCATCACTAGCGACTCGTTGCACGCCGTCTTTATCAATAACGGATCAAATGGAGCGTCGAGCACTTTTCTCGTCTTCTGACCGCTCAAAGCGCTTTAACACTCCATCTCTCACACACACACACACACACACACACACACACACACACACACACACACACACACACACACACACACACACACACACACACACACACACACACACACACACACACACACACACACACACACACACACACACACCGACGGCAGGCGCCGACCATGCACAGTGCCGCCTGCCCGAAGCAGCAGCGCCGTACGGCCGATCGAACCTCCTGATTGGAGGACGACCCCGCTCTACTACGCCGTCGCCGGGCGGAACAATCACTCGTCTCACACACGACAACACGAGGGGCGGGACTTTAAAGATGGAGGCGGGGTTTGCTGCATGCGGTGAGGGAACATCGCCGGGCGGGTCGGCTTTAGGTCGATATGTGCAGTCGTTACCTGGCGCCCGGCGCTCCGCTCCTGTTCCTCTTACAGTCGCCTGCGTCCAGAGTCGACTGAGCTCTGACCAGACGGGAGCAGCGCCCCTTCCTCTCTCCGTTACTGTCCCCCCCTCCTCCTCCTCCTCCTCCTCCTCCCCCTCCACCACCCCGGCCCCGCCGCTCTCCGTTCGCCATCAGCCCGTTGCCTTCCTTCGGCGGCCGATGGGCGTGATGGTGGCGGTGGCCCCTCTCTTCTCGACAGTCATCGGCCTCCTCCCTCTCCTCCTCCTCCCGCTCGGGGGAGCCGGCCTGGTGGTGTTGCCGGTGCCCCTCCCCCCCTCCTCCTCCTCCTCCTCCCCTCCTCTCTCTCGCCGGGGCGCCGTCGGCGTTGTGACCTCCTCTGCTCCGGCTGTGGTGGGTGTGGTGCCTCCCTCCCCCCCGGACCTCGCCGGCCCCCTCCCTGCTCTCCCCGTTCCGGTCGCGGTGGCGGTGGTGCTTCCGGGCGTGCGCGTGGTGGAGGTTGTCTCCCACCCCGGGATCCCCCGACTCCTCCCACGCCGCGTCGGGCGACCTGCCGGCGGGCGACCTGCCACCGGGCGACTTCCCGCCGGGCGACTTCCCGCCGGGCGACCTCCCGCCGGGCGACCTCCCGCCGGGCGACTTCCCACCGGGCGACCTCCCGCCGGGCGACTTCCCGCCGGGCGACCTGTCCCCGTTCTTGCCCGCCGCCTCCTCCTCCACCACCAGAGGCCGGTCCAGGTGGGTCTTGGCGTCCGGGTGCAGGTGGAGGGTGGAGGCCGTCTGGAGGCGCTCCTCCGGGTCCAGCTCGTTGAACAGAGCCTCGCTGCTGGTCCGCACGTTGTGCCGCCGCAGCTGATTGGTCCTCTGCTCCCACACTGACATGGCCTTTGCCGAGCGCTGCTGCTCCTTACTGCACATATGAATCAAAGCCACAGAGAGGATCATGGGAAAGGGACAAACAATGGCAAGAGAAACAACTTTCTTTTTTTTTTCACAGAGAGAGAACATCACCATCATCCACAGCTTCATCCACAGCCACGCCCACGACGCACTCTACGGATGCGTCGGCACACATGGTCACCACGGCAACGCCTCCACTTACCATGCTTTGAGGGTCGTTGGGAGAAATGGGCTCAAATCCTCCACAGCCAAATGTGAATATTTGGAATTTCCCCAACACCTACTGTGGAGACGGCTCAGCGTGTCCGCCGGTGCGCGCGCTCGTCATGCCGTGACGTGGTCATGGGACGTGTGCGTCTTATTTTGGGGTCCTCAACGTATTGCCAGCACAATTCAATCGTGGTGGGTTGAGAAAATATATATGTGTTACCAGTGAAGACTGACTGGGTCTTTTTTTCATGGATATGTTGTGAATGGATTCTTACTGCTACTTAATACCAGTCAGAAACGGGGAAACATCTCCACCAGGGGCGCTTGTAGGATTCAGAGAAGGGGGGGGAGCGGCATGATACCCATAGTTAGAGACAGAATCTCAGGGTCATAATGATATTTTATGCTCATTTGGACTCTGTCACTGAGATATAGATGAACTCCTTCAGTGTCAAATATATTACAATAATATGTATTAATGCAACGAATAGAGAGATGTCTGAAGCCCCCCTAAAACCAGCCTAACGACGCCCCTGACCTCCAGCTGGTGGAGGAGGGAACACCGGGGGGAGATGCCATCAGCGGACTCGTACAGATGCAGACGACAGCTGCATCGAGAGCGCTTTGAACTGCAGCGTGCGGCACTCAAGTTCATTTGTGAAGGTGGTTCCCATCAGAAATGAGGGTCACATGTTCAAAGTCGACTAAGATGCTTTTATGTTTCCCTCCTACTGGACACGAATAATTCCCTTCTGGATGTGAGTTTGATATCGGAGATTGGAACTCAATCCACAGTCTGTGGACGAATGCATTTGAACGTTTTGCTTGAAGTCATTAAAACAATTCAGCACTTTGAGTGTTATTAAAGATAATTGCTTCCTTTGTCCAACTCAGTCTCAGATGATCTACGATTCATCTCCGCGCCTGTGTGAGTGAGATTCATCTTTTAAGAAGGGATTATGGTGGAGGAGGGGAACAATTACGGCAACCAATAACTCCTTATTGTCCAGACGGGCATGTGAGAGATTTTAGCCTTTGGTGAAAATGAAATGAACCCAATTATATGGCCCAATCTAGCATGAACGTACTTATAACAGTTCATCAAATTGGAGATGTCAGGGGGCGACGTTCAAATAAAATGAATAAAAAACATCAAAGCTACTGTGTGTGTCTGTACATCCCAGAAGGAAGAAGAATGAAGAAGCACTTCCTCTGGACGAGATCATGTGACATGTTGATGGGACACATGGCGGTGCAACGTTTTTGTTCGTCTTTATTTACCCCATGTGGAAAGAAAACGACGAAGGCGGTCGTCTTTATTTTAGTAATTAGTTAACGGCTAACGGGACATTTGGGGGATTTTGTATATTTTTTGACATGTCATGTGGCTAACATCGCTAATCTGAACACGCCAGTGAACTTTCCCTATCCCAGGGTTCATACACATGGTGACTAATGGATTTCCAGGACTTTATAACAAATTGTGCAATCTCCGTGTATACATGAGTATATACCTGAAATGACACGCTAGTTTGATTAAAAGAATAAATATGTATCTAAATGTTTATTCTTTTAGCATATTATTTTAGAAAATTTCAACTTCTAAACTATCGCAAATGTTTCCTCTAAAGTTGGGAAAAGCAGCCCGGACATTTTATTTTGAGGCCAAAAGTAAAAAGAAATATATAAGATAAAAGAAGGGGATAATAACTTCAGATCACTTTTCTTTCTCCAAATGTTGAACCGGAGCAAAAGATTCTGGATGTAAAAATAAAAAAAAGAACACATTCTGTGTGAATGAAAATATGATTATAACGAATTTCCATGATTTTTATAAAACTTTTGGCATAAAAAAATATATTTCAAGGACTTTTCCAGGCCTGGAAGTAGCCATTTTCCAGGTTTTCCATGGCCGTATGAACCCTGACATTCTGTTTGACTCGGGTCATGTGGAGATGGGTCAGGTGTGATCTCGCCGACAGACACCTCTCGTCTTTAACGAGCCGAGAATAATATAGAGATCACATCCACGGGTGAAATGGGATTTATTATTAAAATGTATTTATTTAATCCAGACGCCAGAAAACAATTTTGTCATTCATACGTTTCTGGAAGCCACAGGATACGTTTGATTTTTTTTTTTACATTTCATATACACCGACAATGAGGTTTGTTTTAGGTAAACAACATATCCGTGGTTTTTAAACGTGACGTGACCTTTTCTTTTCTTTTCTTTCTGCCGACTGTGCAGTTTTTCTTTGGACATGGGTATTTCTAAAAGATGTGAGACGAGTCAAAAACACCATAAAGATATGTTTGCATGTGTCCATCCGTCATATTGGGGAGGGGGGGGGGCATCGCAGACTGTGTTTCGTGCAGTACGATTTATTTACATGGGACTCTTAAGGGTTAAGTTAACTTTGCTCCATCTTGTCACCTGTACCTCGAGAGTCCTCGGGCGGGGGAGGAGGAGACAGAATGACTCCTAAAAAGACAGAGGAGACACACAGAGGACACACGGGACAGGTACGCACAGACAGGTGAGCAGCAGACAGACAGGTGAGCAGCAGACAGACAGGTAAGCGTTTCAACGTGCACAGAAAGGGAAAGTGAAGGATTGGGAACACTGAGGGGGGGCGGGGGGATATTTAGTGAGCTACACTGATGTTCAAAAGTTTGGGGTCACGTAGAAATATCCTTATTTTTCAAAGTAGTTTTTTTCAATGAAGATTAAATGAATCATAAATACTCTCTCTACAGAGTTAATGTGTAAATGACTATTCTCTGGTGTTTAATGAAGTCTCTACAGAGGTGTCTAGAGACCCATCTCCAGTGTTCTAATGGTACATTGTGTTATCGCCTTAGAAGACTAACGGAAGGGAAGAAAACCCTTGAAAATCCTTTTTATGTGAGCGCAGCTGAAAACAGTTATGCTGCTGAGAGAAGCTATAAAACTGGCCTTTGAGCCACAAGAAGAACTACATTAATATTTAAAATAAAAATCATTATTTATAAGCTCGTCAATGTCTTGAAGACATTTTATATTCATTTCTTCAATTTATTTGATGAATAAAAAGTGAGTATTCATGGTAACACGAAATTGTCTGGGTGGCTCCAAACTTTTGAATGGTTGTGTGTATTAAGAAAGCACACACACACACACACACAAAGAAATTACAGCCACTCCGAGTAATCTAGGAACACACAGTCTCGTTATTTCCAACAAGTGAGGTGTAAATAATTATATATACATATAAATCTTTTAAAGCGATGTCCTCGGGGTTCTCGATAACAAATAAATGTCCCACCGCCCCGCGGTGACGGGAACATTCAGGGGAATTAAACATTTAAACCCAAATGATTCACACCAGAGAGCATCATGGGAAATGAACCAGAAGAACTGAACCAGAACCGGCTCACAGAGGTTCTGCTCGGTGGGGGAAGTGATGGAAGCTGCTTCCTCACAAGAATCCTTCAAACATTACACTCCTCCAGCAATGAAGACAGTGTGATGACGGGAAGAGAGAAGAGGAGGGACAAGGCGAGAGGAGGGAACACAAGGAGGGAAGAAGAGAGGAGTGGAGAGTGAAAGGGAGGAAGACAGGGCAGGAAAGGAAGCAGGAAAAGAGAGGAGAAGGAAGCAACCAAGAGAAGGAGAGGGGGGAGGAGGAGACAAGGAGAGGAGGAGGAGAAGGAAGCAACCAAGAGAAGGAGAGGGGGGAGGAGGAGACAAGGAGAGGAGGAGGAGAAGGAAGCAACCAAGAGAAGGAGAGGGGGGTGGAGGAGACAAGGAGAGGAGGAGGAGAAGGAAGCAACCAAGAGAAGGAGAGGGGGGTGGAGGAGACAAGGAGAGGAGGAGGAGAAGGAAGCAACCAAGGGAAGGAGAGGGGGGCGGAGGAGACAAGGAGAGGAGGAGGAGAAGGAAGCAACCAAGGGAAGGAGAGGGGGATGGAGGAGACAAGGAGAGGAGGAGGAGAAGGAAGCAACCAAGAGAAGGAGAGGGGGGTGGAGGAGACAAGGAGAGGAGGAGGAGAAGGAAGCAACCAAGGGAAGGAGAGGGGGGCGGAGGAGACAAGGAGAGGAGGAGGAGAAGGAAGCAACCAAGGGAAGGAGAGGGGGATGGAGGAGACAAGGGAGGAGAGAAGAAGGAAGCAACCAAGAGAAGGAGAGAGGGGTGGAGGAGACAAGGGAGGAGAGGAGAAGGAAGCAACCAAGAGAAGGAGAGGGGGATGGAGGAGACAAGGGAGGAGAGAAGAAGGAAGCAACCAAGAGAAGGAGAGGGGGATGGAGGAGACAAGGGAGGAGAGAAGAAGGAAGCAACCAAGAGAAGGAGAGGGGGTGGAGGAGACAAGGGAGGAGAGAAGAAGGAAGCAACCAAGAGAAGGAGAGAGGGATGGAGGAGACAAGGAGGAGAGAAGAAGGAAGCAACCAAGAGAAGGAGAGGGATGGAGGAGACAAGGAGGAGAGAAGGAAGCAACCAAGAGAAGGAGAGGGGGATGGAGGAGACAAGGGAGGAGAGAAGAAGGAAGCAACCAAGAGAAGGAGAGGGGGGTGGAGGAGACTAGGGAGGAGAGAAGAAGGAAGCAACCAAGAGAAGGAGAGGGGGTGGAGGAGACAAGGGAGGAGAGAAGAAGGAAGCAACCAAGAGAAGGAGAGAGGAAGGGAGGAGAGAAGAAGGAAGAAACCAAGAGAAGGAGAGGGGGATGGAGGAGACAAGGGAGGAGAGAAGAAGGAAGCAACCAAGAGAAGGAGAGAGGGATGGAGGAGACAAGGGAGGAGAGAAGAAGGAAGCAACCAAGAGAAGGAGAGGGGGATGGAGGAGACAAGGGAGGAGAGGAGAAGGAAGCAACCAAGAGAAGGAGAGGGGGATGGAGGAGACAAGGGAGGAGAGAAGAAGGAAGCAACCAAGAGAAGGAGAGGGGAGGAGACAAGGAGAGGAGGACAATATAGTAACATGATAACTCACGGTGACTGAATGCTGTTGATGGACGCCCTGCGAGAGAGAGAGAGAACCTCTCGCTGCTTTACAAGACTGGACAACAGAGACGAGAACCATGAGACACACAGGAAGGGACAGGTGGCCTGTCTGTCTGCCTGTCTCTCTGTCTGTCTGTCTGTCTATGTGTCTGTCTATGTGTGTGTCTGTGTGTCTATCTGTGAGTCTGTGTGGGTCTGTCTGTCTGTCTGCCTGTCTGTGTGTCTGACTGTGTGTCTGTCTGTCTGCCTGTCTGTGTGTCTGACTGTGTGTCTGTCTCTTTGTCTGTCTCTCTGTCTGTCTGTCTGCCTGTCTGTCTGTCTGTCTCTCGGTCTGTCTGCCTGTTTGTGTGTCTGACTGTGTGTCTCTCTGTCTCTCGGTCTGTCTGCCTGTTTGTGTGTCTGACTGTGTGTCTCTCGGTCTGTCTGCCTGTCTATGTGTCTGTCTGTGTGTGTGTCTGTCTCTCTGACTGTGTGTCTGTCTGTCTGTGTGTGTGTCTGTCTGCCTGCCAGTCTCACCACCTGTCTCACCACCTGTCTCACAGTACAGGACTAAACTGAGCAACATGTCAATAACACAACAACAACAACAACAACAGAAGCGGAGACGTTTCTATGAAGACGGCTGAAAACTCAAGTTACTGATTAAAGAATCTTTTTAAGGGGTCTATTATATTTTAAATTATAAAAATTAAAAGGGTGAATATATTTTGTAAAGTGTGTGTTTGCGTGAACAGAATAAACACACAGAGGTTTGTTTACAATAAAGACTAAAGAGTAAAGACATGATGAGCACAGGAACATATCAGAACAATAAAGACAGTAAAAATAGGAAATATAGTTTATAAATAGGATCATCAGGTTGCACCATTAAAACATAAGAAAAGTAAATACTTTAGTAATGTGTCTTCAATTTGAAGAGGCACAACAAATATATATATATATTTATATATATATTTTTTTATATATATACAGGACTGTCTCAGAAAATTAGAATATTGTGATGAAGTTCTTTATTTTCTGTAATGCAATTTAAAAAACAAAAATGTCATGCATTCTGGATTCATTACAAATCAACTGAAATATTGCAAGCCTTTTATTCTGATTTATTGCTGATTATGGCTTACAGTTTAAGAAAACTCAAATATCCTATCTCTAAATATTAGAATATCATGAAAAAGTATACTAGTAGGGTATTAAACAAATCACTTGAATTGTCTAATTAACTCGAAACACCTGCAAGGGTTTCCTGAGCCTTGACAAACACTCAGCTGTTATAAATCTTTTTTTTTACTTGGTCTGAGGAAATATTAAAATTTTATGAGATAGGATTTTAGAGTTTTCTTAAGCTGTAAGCCATAATCAGCAATATAAAAAATAAAAAAAGGCTTGCAATATTTCAGTTGATTTGTAATGAATCCAGAATGCATGACATTTTTGTTTTTTTAATTGCATTACAGAAAATAAAGAACTTTATCAAAATATTCTAATTTTCTGAGACAGTCCTGTATTATTTCATTTAATTTGTTGGGCATTATGCGCAGTGTCATTTTTTGTTTTTAAGTAAACTTCCGTGTTCACGGAAAGTTACTTACCTAAAGTTTTCGCTGATGTAGGTTTAAGTAGGAAAAGAACGCGATTTGGGTTTAAAAACTAGTGAGTAACAACAACAACAACAACAACAACAACTGAGGTAAAATAAGTCATCGTTGACCCGTCCACCCTCCTCTCTGACCCTCCCTCAAGGAATTAGCTCCGACTTTCTAATAATGACGTGGGCGGGTTAACGCTATATACATTTCATGCATTATTATTATTTTTATTATTACTAGTATTATTACAATTATTATTATTATTATTACTATTATTATTACTAGTATTATTATTATTATTACTATTATTATTATTATTGATGTCCCGTACAGACACTAAAAACCATTGAGTCTGGTTGATATTATTTACCTGATGTCATCGGCATAACGTTATGTCATCGTCTGTTGAATTTAACAAACAATCTTCTAGATCTAAATTATTATTAAACAGCATTTTAATAAAGATATGTCGTATATTCTTTACTCGATACCAGCCTCCACTGGGCTGCGTGTGAACCAATGAGCAGCTGGTACGGCCTGACTGACCTATTTATTACCCAAGAGCCAATTAAGCTGCGCGTGTGAACCAAAAGATAAACACTTAATTATCTAAATTCAGAATTATACGACACACAACCAGTGGATGTGCGTTCCGTCCTCACGTCAACGGGCCAGATGGGAGTCAGAGGAAAACATATTTTAACCTCCGGCGTATCTGGGCTGCGAATGTGATGACATCTCTTTTTTAACACCGCTTTCCTTTTTTTTTGACGGACTCGTGATTTTAGTGTTCATCACTCGGCTCTAAAAATAAGCGTTGAGTGATTTCCCCGTCGACGCGAGTCCCCACACCTGTCAATCACACGCCTGTGGCGGCGGTGAGGGGGCGGGGCCAACGTGTCGGTGCGTGACAGGGGCGCTCCTGTTTTCGGGTATACGAAGACATGCCTGTGATTATATATTAGAGAAGATGGGAACTTCTGATTTAGTTTCATCACGTCTCATATTTCTGCTTTATTTAAAGTTAAAATTAAAATTAAAATAAAAAAGTGTTTTTTATTTACTAAACCGAAAGAAAAGTTTTTTGTTTACGCGTTTACTGGGACCGAACTGGAACAGTTTTTGGCATATTGGGAAAAATATGTGTTATATTGTCATAAATTATTGAATGCACAATAGAGAATAGATCACTCCCTAGTAATACAGTGGGTATGGAATGTTTTCAGACCCCTTTAGAGTATTCACTCTTTGTTTCATTGCAGCCATTTGCTAAAATAAAAAAAGTTCATTTTATTTCTCCTTAATGTTCACTCAGCTCCCCATCTTGACGGAAAAGAACAGACATTTAGAAATTTTAGCAAATTTATTAAAAAAGAAAAACTGAAATATCACGTGGTCATGAGTAATACTTTCCGTACCCACTGTACGTTGTTTTCTGTGTTTTTTTTATTCATTCTCTCTCTTTGTTGTTGTTTACTTATGTTTTACACTTTTAGTTATAAATATGTATATAACTAAAATGAGCAAATCTGCACATGCAATGTTAACCGTCTGAAAGACATCTGTAAGTGTCTAATTTATGCCGACGAATGTCCGCCATGTTTTTAAAGGCACAGATATACACACCGAATATTTATGTTTTAATCTATCGGCGAAATTCTTTTTTTTCTTCTTCTAATCATCAAAGCTACGCATAATTAGCTGACTGTAAAGCGATGAAGCGATTCATGTGGCCGTGTTCTTTGGCTCATATCTCTGTGATGCTTGGGTGCAGAAGGATTCTGTAAAGATATTCATAATCTGTGTGAAGTCCTCTTGCTTCCTAACATCTTGTTTTTTCCAATAGCTCGGAGCTACGTGTCGATAGTTTAAGAAACTTTCTGAGTGGGTCGACTCCGACAAAATTATGATTATGATATTTTAATGATTATTTTAGTTGGTGTTTGAGTTGTGTTGAAATGGCTAACTGGTTATTATAGCCTAATTTGTGTTCTTTAATTTGGTGTACAACATTTATTAATTTGCTCATGTTTATTGTTATGTTTTAGACAGTTTAACCACAATGTCCAAAAAGTCCCTAAATGTGGCGACTTGGGGCTCAAAGAGTTAAATAAATAACATTTTAACATTTTAATAAAATAAAAAATGTCGTCCAAAAAATACTTCAGTATGCGAGAATGTGTCGGGGGGGGAAAAGAAAAGAAAGACTAATAAAACTATATATTGCTGAATGAAGCCTCCTCAATGGCTTTAAGGATTGTAGAAGGTAGACAATGGGGGTATAATGAACAAGGACACACACGTAGCCCCGCCTCCCACAGAGGAAACAAAGAAGATCATTAAAGAGATACGAAGACGAGGGACAAAGAGGAGGGAGAGAAAGAGAGAGAGAGAGATGCTCGGGAAACTTACGCAGCGATGGAGATGCTGGCCGCCGATATCGGGCTGACTTCCTTCACCTCCAACGCTTTCTGCAGGGCCAGCTTCTTATTGGCCGCCTTCTCCTGCTCCTCTTCATCCTTTGATTTAACAAAAACACACACACACACACATTACAGGTGGAGGGATGCAAAGCTTTTCCTCAGGCGCCCGGTTTTAGGAGCAGGAAGCAGAAGTACAACATTTTATTTGTGTTTTCCGTGTTATCTCCAGGAACACAAACACATACCCCGTAACCACGGGAACATGTTTAACACATGCAATACGTTTTGGGGAGGAGAGAAAGAGAAATATGGGTGTGTTTGAGGCAGAAAGGAAGGAAGGAAGCTAGAAAGGAAGCTAGGAAGGAAGCTCTCTATATCTCTCTCCTCCCTGAGCTCTCTCTATGACCCCCCCCCCCCCTATGTGTCTGATGCCCCGCCCCCTCCTCTCTCCCATCTGTCTCATGGAGTTCTGGATCGTGGTCCATGCCTACGACCAACTATTAATACACTCTGTCATATTCATAGAACGTGTTTATGTAACTCTGGTCACATGACGTCTATTATTCTGTCCATCCTGGAGAGGGATCCTCCTCTGTGGCTCTCCTGAAGGATTCTTCTAGGTTTTTTCTTTTTTTGGGGAGTTTTTCCTAATGCCATGTGAGGTCAAAGGTCAGGGATGTTGTATGTGTACGGATTGTAAAGCACTCAAATTTGTAATTTGTGATATCGGGCTATACAAATTGAATTGAATTGCGTTAATGTGTCTTAAAGTACAACTCTCACACCTACCTTGGTGAGCTCCTGTGCATTAGCCAGGTTGTCGACGGCGATGGCCAGGAAGACGTTCAGGAGGGTGTCTGAGGAACAGGACTCAGGAGAGAGAACAGATTCTGAACTCGGTAAATAACTTAATACGTCTTTGGCCGAGTAGTATCATTTTAACATCTCAAAACATTCCTGTGTACTCTCCCATTTAGATAATTTAAATATTCTCTGGCCTGCTTTTTATCTTTTTTGTTTATTTATTTTTATCGCACCATCTCTTACAGTGTATTGTATTGTGCTCTATTGACATGTTTTCGGCCCCTGTAATTTCTTTTTTAATTGTCTCCATTGAGCGAGAGTGTGAACGACCTTTTTAATCTTTGCATTAATATTATTAAAATATATATATTTTCCCATTGAATGGAATATTTGACACTGAACTAGTTCATCTTTATCCCAGTGATAGAGTCCAAATGAGCATAAAATATCACTATGACCCTGAAATGATGTCTCTAACCATGTACAGGACTGTCTCAGAAAATTACAATATTGTGATAAAGTTCTTTATTTTCTGTAATGCAATTAAAAAAACAAAAATGTCATGCATTCTGGATTCATTACAAATCAACTGAAATATTGCAAGCCTTTTATTCTTTTAATATTGCTGATTATGGCTTACAGCTTAAGAAAACTCTAAAATCCTATCTCAGAAAATTTTAATATTTCCTCAGACCAAGTTAAAAAAAAGATTTATAACAGCTGAGTGTTTGTCAAGGCTCAGGAAACCCTTGCAGGTGTTTCGAGTTAATTAGACAATTCAAGTGATTTGTTTAATACCCTACTAGTATACTTTTTCATGATATTCTAATATTTAGAGATAGGATATTTGAGTTTTCTTAAGCTGTAAGCCATAATCAGCAATAAATCAGAATAAAAGGCTTGCAATATTTCAGTTGATTTGTAATGAATCCAGAATGCATGACATTTTTGTTTTTTTAATTGCATTACAGAAAATAAAGAACTTCATCACAATATTCTAATTTTCTGAGACAGTCCTGTATATCCGGGCTTAGCCCCCCCCCCCCTTTCTTTGAATCCTACAAAAACGACCCATTTTTTAAAGTTCCCAAATTAGATATTAGATTGCAAAAACGTTGAGTGTGCCGTTGATGGACACTATGTCAGGAATGAAAAAGAGGGGAAATGGAGGAACTGAACCCCTCCAGTTGCCCTGCTCCAGTTTGAAAGAGGATACAGTTCCCGAAGAGCGTGAGGATGATGAAGTAGATGGAGGAGAACATCCCTCGGCGGACGCCCCCTTGGGACTCGATCGCGTGGTACATCACGGCGTTCCAGTCCTCGCCGGTCAGGATCTGAGGAGGGAAGGTTGGTAAATCTCGTAAAGCAGATGTGTGTCGAGTTCAACGACTTCACCGAGGGAGGGGTGACGGGCCGGGACTCATTGAGGGATCATCAGGGAGCTCATTGAGGGACAGAAGGTATGAAGTGTGAGTGTGTGTGTGTGTGTGTGTGTGTCTCACCTGGAACACAGTGAGGATGGCTGCTGGGAAGGTGTCAAAGTTGGTTGTCGGCGTCTCTTCTTCAAAGTTAAACCTAAAGGACCCAGAGCGTCGTTACAGAGGATGTGGAGCAGCCGTCAGGAGAGACGGTTGTTATCATTTATTTCATAAAACACATCAAGACGAGCCGTTGGATGGATGACGACGGGAGCACCATGTTTCTTCTTCTGCTCGCCCGTCACACTTTTATTGCCGATTCACGAGATCCACGAGGGCCCCGTATAATCTGGCTAAGGTGCTGTGTTGATTTGTTGTTTCCAGAACAAAACACACACACACACACACTGAATCATTATAATCCAGTTAACTTCTATAGCGCTTTTTAAGGTACTCAAAGACACTTTTCCATGTTACATTCACACACCGTAGACACAGCTAAGGGAGCCGCTCAGGGTCACGTGACTTGCTCAAGGGCACATCGACTAGGGCGGGGATTGAACCACCAACCCCCTGATTGGAGGACAACCTGCTAACAACTGACCCGCATCAAATTTAAAGAAACAAAGCGTAGTTTTTTTTATATGTCTACATCTACGTCCCTGAATGTACATTAATGTCCCTGAATGCACCTGAATGTCCCTGAATGTCCCTGAATGTCCCTGAATGTACCTGAATGTACATTAATGTCCCTGAATGTCCCTGAATGCACCTGAATGTCCCTGAATGTACCTGAAGATACCTGAATATACCTGAATGTACCTGAATGTCCCTGAATGCACCTGAATGTACCTGAATGTACCTGAATGTACATTAATGTCCCTGAATGCACCTGAATGTCCCTGGATGTCCCTGAATGCACCTGAATGTACCTGAATGTCACTGAATGTAACTGGATGTCCCTGAATGCACCTGAATGCACCTGAATGTCCCTGGATGTCCCTGAATGCACCTGAATGTACCTGAATGTCCCTGAATGCACCTGAATGTACCTGAATGTCCCTGAATGTCCCTGAATGTCCCTGAATGTATAAGTCCCATAGCCTGTAACCCGACATTGGGTGGCATAGGGTGGGGAATGAGGTTTTACGTTTCAATCTGTAATTGCCCTCAGACATGTTGTGAATCCTCTTCTCTGGTGGCATAAAAACTATCAGAATCAACAAAACATCATTACAAAAAAGGAAAAAAATGTATGCGTATGCTGTATGCTGAAGGCATGTGGGTATCTGAGTTTCTCGTGATGCGAACCGTAGTGTTACATCAAATGTTCTTTGAGAAACTGGAAGCACAGAATTGGGTTCATCTGTAGATCACCACTGTGAATCCCACAGGCGTCCAGCCCTACATACCGTATGCAGTGCATCACATCTTTCCTCCCAATCGGGACTTTAAAGTCTTTGTTTTTGTGCTGAATGCCACTAACGATGCCCCACCACTTCATAATAATAATCCAAATCCAGATGAGTGTCTCTACACCCACCCCGTCTTTAACTAGCCTGTCATTAGGACTTTAAACTACTTACTGACTCATATAAAGTGTTTTTTATAAAGTTAATAAAAGGCCGTCCGTCTTTTCGACAATCAGAAAAAAAGAACGTTTGGTCCAGTCACGTTGACATCGTGTCCCAGTGTCACACTTCAGGGCTGTGACATCTCACATGCACTTATCCAAAGGTACTAGGGAAAGGTGATGAAGACACAGCTCCGTGAGCTTTAGTACTGCTTCAGCTATTTAATAATAATAATAAATAGAGTGCGACAGCACGTGCACCTCTGCTGGCAAAAAAGGTCAAGATGTTCCACGCACTGTGACACGAAGAGAGCCCATTGACTCCTTGTTGAATATCTTTTGATTGAGGCGATTAAGGAATAGTCATGCCGGAGCTGATGCAGCAATGTTCCATGAAATGTTTGCAAATTGATCTTCACACGGGGTCCGTGTTACCACGACGACCGGCTGCACAGATTGGTGGCGAGAGCTTCCCGTGGAACATGAGCACTAACGGGCCACAAAGAGACGCTGGAGGCCTCACCTCAGCCCCATGCAACACCTGTGTGGATGAACTGGCAGTGAGCCATGGTTTATCATCCAAAGGCCATAGTTTGTGATCAAAAATATGTATTCTATTATCAAAAATATATAGTTTATCATAACAAATATATAGTTTATCATCAAAAATATATAATTTATCATTAATAATATATAGTCTATCATCAAAAATATATAGTTTATCATCAAAAATATATAATTTATCATTAAAAATATATCATTAGAATATTGTGATAAAGTTCTTTATTTTCTGTAATGCAATTAAAAAAACAAAAATGTCATGCATTCTGGATTCATTACAAATCAACTGAAATATTGCAAGCCTTTTATTCTTTTAATATTGCTGATTATGGCTTACAGCTTAAGAAAACTCTAAAATCCTATCTCATAAAATTTTAATATTTCCTCAGACCAAGTAAAAAAAAAGATTTATAACAGCTGAGTGTTTGTCAAGGCTCAGGAAACCCTTGCAGGTGTTTCGAGTTAATTAGACAATTCAAGTGATTTGTTTAATACCCTACTAGTATACTTTTTCATGATATTCTAATATTTAGAGATAGGATATTTGAGTTTTCTTAAGCTGTAAGCCATAATCAGCAATATTAAAAGAATAAAAGGCTTGCAATATTTCAGTTGATTTGTAATGAATCCAGAATGCATGACATTTTTGTTTTTTTAATTGCATTACAGAAAATAAAGAACTTCATCACAATATTCTAATTTTCTGAGACAGTCCTGTATATATATATTAATACATGACATCACCCGTAGGCTCACACAGCTCGGTGACTTTCACCTCTACGTCTGTATACCTGTCCCTTCCAGCGCCATGAGAGCAGCAGTTAGATTCACCAATGGCGGAGCAGCTCAACTCTGATTGGCTTTCGCAACTCGGCTTCGGGCGAATGAGGGAAACGTTTCTGTCCTGTGAGTCTCAGCAGGAAGACGGTCCCCTGCCTCAGGATGCTTATCTTTCAATTCGCACAGTTTTACCGAGAGATGATTTTGCTTTTTGAGAGCAGGAACATAATTATCTCTGTGCCTGAAAATATAAAGTCTGAATATAAATTAGAAAGCATCTCTTCTCATCCCTAATGAGCCATTTAATCTTCTGCTTAAAGAGTTGAATGACTATTTTTCGTGTCATTATCTGCCTGCGTTTTTTGTTGTTGTTGATAAAATTCAAATCTTCTGAAACAAAAACTGACATCATCAGCAAGCACGACTACAAGTCTCCATCAAGTGGCCCCACGGGGAGTGTAGGACCACTGTGTTTGAGTCACACCACAACCTGCCCATAGCATGTTGACCATGTTGTGTATCTCTCACGTGATTCGCCCAATGTAGCTACAAAATAAAAGGATTTCAGTCCTTAGAGGGAATTTAAACGTCACTGCAAAGGCTCAGGTTTCACAGCCGGGGCTGGGATACACCGATAGGCTGTAAATTAAAGAACTACACAGATGTATACACACTGTTGTTGTGGGGAGATAGACTCTGTGTGTGTGTGTCAGTTTGAGTCAGACAGCACGAGAAGCCTGGGCCTTTGATTGACTGCAGCCCGAGGTGTTCCTGCCATTAGACGACACGGCGCTCCTGCTGAGAGTGATATCAAAGGGCCTCAGTCGGCGCTGCCGCTCTGCCAGATACCTGCTGCGTCCTCCTGTCCGTCAACAGGAGCAGGTAAAGAGATGGAGAGAGGAGACGGGGAGAGGATGTGTGTGTATCTGTGTGTGTGTGAAGGTGGGCGTAGTGGCCATTTGTCTAAATAACTCAAATAAAACTATAAATCAGATTTCCACTGACGCACCGTGGGGGCTTTTGAGTTAACGCAGCCAAAAGAAAGCAATGTCCATTTATCCATTTGTCATTATTCTTATAATTTACAAATAAAATGCTGACACAAAAAACATCGGCCACCGAGGTGCATGCTGGTCCTGAAGCTACATATCACATATATATATAGGTGCCCAGTGTTACCCAATCACCAATCCTAAAACTCAATATATTTAAACAACAATCACAATGAACTAAATTAAATGCAAAATATAAGAAAAAAGCTCTTCTAACGTATCAAAATATAACCTAAATAAGCAATGATTAAACAATATTACTTTACAATAAAACTGAATAGAAACGTCAAAATAAATAGCTCCAACAGTGGGTAAAGGGAGGAGGACAGCACAGGTTGGATTACTCACTGTCCTCCGAAGAGCTGCATGCCCAGCAGAGCGAAGACCACGATGAAGAGGAAGAGGAGGAAGAGCAAGCTGATGATGGACTTCATGGAATTGAGGAGGGACACCACGAGGTTCCTCAACGAGTTCCAGTATCTGGCAGGAAAGCAGCAAAAAACGTTTTACATTTTTGGTTTCGTTATAAAAAACAAAACAAATTCAGACAAAAACAACCCCCGAAAAAGGAGGAACGAGATCAACAAAAGGCAATATGAGCTTTATAGATCCATCAAAAAGGATTGCCATCAAACTCTAACAGCATCGTCACTTTGGAGGGGAGACAAATTAATATTTAGATACCTGGGGAAAAACTGCAAGGTCGTCAAAATGCAGGTTTTCAAGAGGAGCGTTCGTAAACAGCGCTGATGGAATGTGCTGTAGATACGCTGCGATGTTCTAGATGTTGCCGTGGGCGTGTTTACTGTGTCGACTGAACTAACACCACAAATTGCTTCTGTCCACCCTGTAGAGGGATCCTCCTCTGTTGCTCTCCTCAAGGTTTCTTCTTTTTTTTTCCTCGTGAAAGGGTTTTTTCTCGGGAGTTATTCCTGATCTGATGTGAGGTCAAAGGTCAGGGATGTTGTATGTGTACAGATTGTAAAGCCCACACTTGTTTAATTTGTGATATCGGGCAATACAAAATAAACTGCATTCAATTAATCTGCGTTTAGGTCATTAAAGCCACACTTTGCACACGTGCAGCACATGTTGGGGAGTTTTCACACACGCGTGTTGAACATTGAGCTCACTTGGTGACTTTGAATATCCGGAGCAGTCGCAGGGCCCTCAGCACACTGATGCCAAACGAGGCCCCGGGTTTGATCATGTCCCAGATCACCTCCAAAATACTCCCCACAATCACCTAGAGGAAGGAGGAGCAGGAGGATAAGTGACAAGTGAGCCTCCAGGAACAGTTTCAAAGTCGACTCAACGTACCCCGAAATCAAAGCAGTTGAAGGAGGAGTGGAAATAATTCCTGGCTCCGAGGCCGTACATCTTCAGGGACATCTCGGTCAGGAACAATCCCAGGAACACAAACTCGGCCGTGTCTGTTTTTCAAGATGGACGGAGAGAAAGCGTCTTTACGGGCAATCGACGTCAACGGAAAAGCGCGAGCGCGAGTGTTTTGCACGCGTGACCTACAGAGGGCCGTCGTGAGCCACTCGGGCTGGTCGTAGTGGACGATGGCCACGCACAGCGTGTTGAGGCCCACCAGGCACAGGACGATACAGTAGAAGCTCGGAGCCTTCACCATGCGGCGGATGAAGAAGCGCATCCTCTTCTCCTTGCGCCGGAAGTACGACGAGCTGTCCATCTTGCCGCCGCTCTTCATGCTGGCCCGACCAAACGGAGAGCCGGGAGGGGCTGGAACAGATGAGGATGATGAAGATGATGATGGGGGGGGAGGAAATGTGCGGTTTGATATTGGTCCACTGCTTTACAGGTCTTGTGTTTCTGCATATATGTATTTATTTTAACTTATCTGGTTTAACCCTCCTGTTACCTTGACATTTACTAACATCTTTTACCCTCGGGGTCAATTTGACCCCAGCAATTAAAACCTCCAGAAGATTATTAGAATTAATATTGTTTCCCAAGTTTAAGTGTGAGGTACTTTATGTTTGTTTGTTGACTACCTAAATAGCCCTTTAAATATATATAAAAAGTTGATATTTCTTATATGTTTGACACAGTGAAAAACAGCCTGGGGTCAAATTGACCCCAAAGAACACCGGCATTAAACATTGAATGGGGTCAAATTGACCCTAAAGGTAACAGGAGGGTTAAAAGCAGTGTTTCAGGAGTGGAAAATTATTATTTAAATGATTTATATGTATTTAATTATTTAGTTTGCAATCTATTCATTATTATCCTTATTTCCCCTCTTCTTCATTTTCTTGGAGTGAGCACTATTTAATGTTTGTTGTTCTTTGTGTGTTGTACACAATATCATGTGCAACTGAAATATGTACTGTATGAAAATACATATTGTTATGTTGTTGAAAACTACATTTAAAATAAAGAGGAAGTAAAAAAGAAGGAGTGTTTCACCAGCTCATCTCAATAAAAATGGCATGTTGTATCTTGCTTGTTAAATCCATATAAAATACAAACTATAAAGAACATAGAACTTGTTTTTCGGGGAGTTGCGTGCTTGTGGTGCTTCTCTGGTGCAGTAGCTACCAGCCAATAAATACTTCTACGAATCCGTGTAAAACCAGTTTAAACTGGGTTTAATTATTCATTTTCCCCCTATGTCATTTTAGAAAATTGCTTGCAGAATATCACACCCTTCAGCTTCAGATAGTTCAGCTTCCCTGGATGTATCCTGCTGTATTCCTCTTCGTAATGACGCCCCTACACCGTTCCAGACTCCACCAGGGCTACACGTGTGCCTCAGGTTATTGAAACTGCAAACCAGAACCCTGTGCTTGTGTGCAGAGTGTACCCAGTCACAGGACACGAGGGCTCGAGGACCTCCATTTTTATATGACAGAAGTGTGACAGTGTGATCGTGTCGGGATGCATTCAACCTCACACCTGCTGAAGAGCACTGAAAGAAGTCTTTGCCTGTCTCAAACTGACATGAGTCACAAAAACTTCCCAAGGGACGGAAAGAAAAGCGTCAAAATCACATGTTTCTGTCTTGCAGCTGCTCGTTACAGAATATGCTCCTAATACCTTTGAGCCAAGCGCCAGGACTGCAGGCGTCAGGCGGGGAAACAAATGCCCTGTGCACCTCTCCCCTTGGCACTTTAAAAACAGACATGAGATGGGAGAGGGAGGAGCGAATTAAGGCAACAACGGTTTCAGTTACCGCGCCTGTTCTCATTTCCAAACCACGGAATTACACGTCGTCTTTGTGGACCGTGAAATCCATCCTGTCAGAAAATGTCTTGTTTGTAGAAATAGAAGAGAAGTAGAACAGACGACATGAAGACCGATGGAGGTCAGAGCGGCAACATAACGGTCTAACTAGCTGGTTAGCTGACTAGCTGGCAGCGGGTTAGTTAGTTGACAGCGAGCTAGTTAGTTGACTAGCTGGCAACGTGCTAGTTAGCTGATTAGCTATCAGCGGGCTAGTTAGCTGACTAGCTGGCAACATGCTAGTTAGATGATTAGCTATCAGCGGGCTAGTTAGCTGACTAGCTGGCAGTGGGCTAGTTAGCTGACTAGCTGGCAACGTGCTAGTTAGCTGATTAGCTATCAGCGGGCTAGTTAGCTGACTAGCTGGCAGTGGGCTAGTTAGCTGACTAGCTGGCAACGTGCTAGTTAGCTGATTAGCTATCAGCGGGCTAGTTAGCTGACTAGCTGGCAGTGGGCTAGTTAGCTGACTAGCTGGCAACGTGCTAGTTAGCTGATTAGCTATCAGCGGGCTAGTTAGCTGACTAACTGGCAGTGAGCTAGTTAGCTGACAGCGGACTAATTAGCTTACAGCGGACTAATTAGCTTACTAGCTGACAGCAGGCTAGTTAGCTGACTAGCTGGCAGCAGGTTAGCTAGTTGACAGTGAGCTAGTTAGTTGACTAGCTGGCAGCGGGTTAGTTAACTAACTGGCTGGCAGCGGCTAATTAGCTGACTAGCTGGCAGTAGGCTGGGAAGTTAAATAGCTGGAAGCTAGTTAGCTGACAGCAGACTAGTTACTTGACTAGCTGGCAGTGAGCTAATGAGCTAACGAGTAAATTCCGCCGCGACCACACTTCCGAGGCCAACCTACGTACGTTGCAACCGTAACGACCAACAACGTTCGCCATTTTCTTTTCTACTTGTCGAATGACTGCAGGAAACTGGTCAATGTCCGTTCTAATCCTTTTACATTTCTGTGGACTCGTTCTAATAAGCTGCAGGTGATGATTCTCTCGCTATTTTAATGTTACAGTCTAATTAGAAAAGTTAATTATACTTCTTCTCCCTCGAGGTGATATGAGTCTGCAGAAGTTGGCAGACTCGGCTTTAGGTTTGAAGTTTATGCACGATGGCTCACAAAGTCTTTTTATACTATAGAGGTGACATGACATACTCTAATTTGATGAATGGGGACTAAAGAGTCAGAGTACATGGTTCTGTTCATTAGAGGTGACAGGCCTTTCTGGTGGCTTTTAGTCGTAAAGGTCGAATCCGTGAACAGACAGCATGCAAAGGTCAGAGGTGAGGGGCTGGAGGCTGTGGATGAAAAGACTTACGACCGGAGGAGATGTCTGCAAAAGGATCCTCACCCTCCTCATCGCCGATCAGGTCGTTGATACCTCTCTTGACTTTGCCTCGTTTCAGGACTGTTAGAAGAAGAGCACAGAGAGGGAGGGAAGAATACTCATGTACGGGTCTTAAATGTCACACAGCGATGGCAATGAAGGAATGGGGATGATCTGTTATGCAGAGCTGCATTCTTTAACATACATTTTAAGATGTCAATTATGGCATGAAAAAACAAGCATTTTTAAATTGTATTTCAATGGAACAACCCTGGTTCATGTGTGTCGCAAAGTGTAGAAGTGAGCTAATTGGAATCTATGAATAATAGGCATCAATCATGTTTTACATTTGGAGATTTTTATATATATATATATATTTATATTTAAATAGAGGATAAATATTTCTATTTATATATATATATATATACATATATATATTTATATTTATATATATATATATATAAATATATATATATATTCATTCATTTATTTGAGGATTATAAAACTTTAAGCACTCATGCTAAACAACATAAATCACTTCATAAGACGGAGACAGTTTAGCTTACTGCTTTCTTTTTCAGAATTATGACTTTTATTTTTAATTAAAACTAAATTGAGAAAACACACAACTTCTTTAAGGTCACCAATCTTTTCTCTCTAAATTAATTATTCAGCCGTAGGGATTATTTCTTTAATTTCTTATTTCCGAAGACGGGTTGATAAATTGTTTTAAACAAATAATATTAAAATCACCTCGACTACGTCAGTCAGCGATGATTGGCACCTTGCTCCACTATTCATACCTGCCATTCATCTGACGGGCAGCTCCACATGTTCTGCTCTTACACCATTAGAGTGGTTTTCTACAGCTGTGGACTCAAAGCTTTTTTAATCCCTCATATGTAACTAATTGAAAAATAGCAAACGCATTCCCATAAACATGTTTGTGTCTGTGTGCGTGTGGCTTGGTACAGGGAATTTTGTTCATCAAATCCAATCAGACTAAAGCTTTAAATCCCACTAATTAACCCTGGACCCTCACACCAGGCCTGATGGACTGACATCATGGGCGAGAGAGAACGAGAGAGAGAACAGAGTTGCAGCGCGCTCCCTTTACATTGAGAACAAAATATAAAGTGGAACTGGAAACCTTGATTACCATTCAAATAATCATCCCCATAAGTGATCATTATATGATGGATGGTTAGCTGGCGTGGCTCCTACCATCACATATTGCAATTGTGCAAGAGGGATTAATTTAATGCTAAGGAACCTCCTTACTTTCCTTTTTCGGCAGTGTTACCTATTTACATATGTATATGTATGTATGTATGTCTCTTTAAGGGAGGGGCGCTGTCTCTTTAAGACAGGAACACTATCTCTTTAAGACGGGAGTGCTGTCTCTTTAAGAGAGGGGTGTGTGAAGGCCTGGTGCAGTAAGCAGGCTGAAGATAACACAAGGTATGCTTGTATTAATACCGCATTTCTAAATGTAGTTCAAAATGTGCAAAAAAAATATGTGGCCTTTCCCACCTAAATATCTGGACACATTTAGAAGTGAGCTCAAAATAAACCTCGACTCCAGAGGTAGGAGAGAACCCGATCGTTTACAGTATGAGCCGCTCATTGATTATTGTTAATAATCAATTATTAAATGGAAGTGAGTAACTGTACCTCCTGCGGTGAAGCAGGCGACAGATACTCGGCCTTCTTCTTTACCTGGAAGGTTCTGTTTCCTCTTGTACCACGCTCCATCCAGAGGGGACTTCTCCTCTGCGATCTCATCCTCCTCCTCCAGCAACACCTCCTCTGCAACGAGCGAGAGAGAGAGATGGAGAAAGAGAGAGAGAGAGGGACTTTTCTACCAATTTGTCGTGCTTTTTCTAACACAACAAGCGCCTGCATGCCAGCTCTCCCGCTGTTCTCAGAGATGAGTCTGACCTGCTTTGCAGATCCACTCCAAGTACCCGGTGAGCTCTCTCTCGATCTGCTGCTGCCTCCGGAGCTTCAGGAACTCCTGCCTCTTCTCCACGCGCTCTCTCTCTTTGGCAAACTCTCTGTCGAATCACACACGCAGATATGTTGCACAAAAATAATAGATAGACGTGTTTTTATTCATTTTTATCACATTTGAAGGTCATTTTAAATCTGCCAGGGGGGCAACCTGCACATTTGACCTGCACCAATGTCACACATTTGTAATTTTTTATATTGGGCTCTATAAAATAAAATGAATTGATGGGTGAAGAAACCCAAAGATTAAAACCCTAAAATTAAATTATTTACATAATAATTGTCGTAGACAAACACAGGAGTTATGATCTTTTTTCTCACTGTAACCATCGTTTCACAACGTTATTCATGCAGCATTATGATTCTCTGCAAGTATAATATATATATATATATATAATTTTGTTATTACATTTTTAATCCATAAACTAAAACACAAAACAAACTCAAGCATAGTATCGTGAATAAATTAAATGACGGTGCAGATTCTCCACAATCTCTCGTCACTCATATTGGCAAAACTGATTATATAATCTGCAATAATCTGCATTATATGTGATTTTTGCTAATACGTGTGTTCATGTTTATTGCCGACTCACCCAGAGAGGACACCGAGCACCAGGTTGAGCATGAAGAAGGATCCGATGATGATGAGGGGGATGAAGTAGAGCCAGTTCCAGGCGTTTCCTGCTACATCGTTGGTCTGGACACACAATCGCACACGGACAAAAGCATGAACGAGAAATTATCATTATACCTTTAACTTACTGTAATATAAACATGTCATTCAAATGTTTAGGGTCATCCAAACCACTTTGTGTTTTCCATGAAAATTCCCACTTTTATTTATCAAATGAGTGAGAAAATTAATAGAAAATATAGTCAAAACATTAAGGTTACACATAAGCATCCTCTAATCTCGCCCAATGCAGTTCAGTTCAATGAAGCAGAAAGAAATGTTTAAATGTGCTTATTTCCTTACATCCCCAGTCAGGATATTGCTAGCTTAGCTTAGCATAAGCTAGCGAGGCTCTGACCAATACGCTCTCTCGTGTGTTCAGCACACGCTCCGGTTTCACAGCACGCTGGGACTATTTGTTCTGCGAGCAGCAGCCGGGTGCAGCGGCTGCACGGGTCGCTCCCGCAGGTTGATGATGTCATCGTGAGCTTCAGGGGGCTTCCACTTGTTGGCTAAAAAAAAACACCATTTGAGAAACCGACGGCAAACAATCGGATTTCTCCGTTACTGATACACGGTCAACTATGTCCCTTTATAAAGCTGGTGGAGCCCAAGAATAGAGTCTCTCTCTCTCTCCCCCACCTCTGGTGAGGACGACCCTCGCCTGTTCAGAGGGCCTTAACTCTTCAGCCGACTGATAGTTAATTGGTGCAAATGTTTTTTTTACAGAACACAAAGAGCCGGTTTCTTTTGGTCTAAACAAGGATCAAACTAAACGACATCGGCACGATGGACAGAAGGAGACGCGGAGGAAGGCTTCTTCACAACTTCATCATTTCATCAGCAGAAACCCCAATGTAGAGAGGAGAGGAAGAGAAGGAGAAAGAGGAGGAGGAGGGAGAGGAAGAGGAAGAGAAAGAGGAGAGGGAGAGGAAGAGAGGAGGAGGGAGAGGAAGAGGGAGAGGAGAGGGAGAGAAAGATGAGAGGAAGAGGAGAGGAGAGGAGAAGAGGAAGAAGAGAAGAAGTTGAGAGGAGAGGAAGACGAGAGGAAGAGGAGACGAGACGAAAGGAAGAGGACGAGGAGACGAGACGAGAGGAAAAGGAGAGGAGAGGAAGAGAAGAAGAGGAGGAAGATGAGAGGTAGAGGAGAGGAAGAGAGGAAGATGAGAGGTAGACGAGAGGAGACGAGAGGAAGAGGAGTCGAAGAGAAGAGGAGATGAGAGGAAGAGGAGACGAGAAGAAGAGGAGAGGAAGAGGAGACGAGAAGAAGAGAGGAGAGGAAAGGAGAGGAAGATGAGAGGAAGAGGATGTTTATTCATATACATACTAAATATGTTTATTTATATACATACTAAATATGTTTATTCATAAACATACTAAAGATGTCTGCAGGTTCTTGGTATTAAGCATCTGTTACTTTATAATCTGAAAAAAAATGTTTTACCTTTATGAATCTGATATTTGTGTTTACTATTCAATATATTCCTCCAAAAAATATTGTCCTCGAGGTCAAAATCAAGAACCGTCACAACATAATCGAAGATGGAAATAGACGTTGTATAGCTTCTCTCAGCAGCATAACTGTTTTCAGCTGCGCTCACATAAAAAGGGTTTTCTACCCTTCCGCTAGTCTTCTAAGGCGATAACACAATGTACCATTAGAACACTGGAGATGGGCCTCTACACACCTCTGTAGAGACTTCATTACACACCAGAGAATAGTCATGTACACATTAACTATGTAGAGAGTGTGTTTATAATTCATTTTATGTTATTTTCATTGAAAAAAACTTTATAATTGACCCCAAACTTTTGAATGTTTGTGTATATTGAATATAGAATAAACCATATTCTGAATATGTCCCCCAGTGAAAGGCTCTGCTTTGGGCCCCACCTTTAAGCTCTGGGCTTGGAGCCAGGCCAAGAGACTAAAAGGCCCAGCGTGCATCACAGAGAGCAGACACAGGGCATATGGCAATCAAAAGCCACTGGCTATGGAAATTAAGTTCATTACAGAACTACTGATGCACTATGTTGCCTTCAGCAGCGCTTCTAATGACCCCATATGTTGGTAAGTGCAGCGCAATGACAGAAGAAACTAAATGCAAGAGTAAAATGGAGCTATGAGGGCTTATATACGCAGGATAAACTGAAAAGGCTCAAAGAAATCTTTACAAAAACCTTTGATAACTCAAAAAGAAAGCTAATTATGGTACTTTGTTGTTGTTTTTGTTTTTTTTGGGGTATATACAGGACTGTCTCAGAAAATTAGAATATTGTGATAAAGTTCTTTATTTTCTGTAATGCAATTAAAAAAACAAAAATGTCATGCATTCTGGATTCATTACAAATCAACTGAAATATTGCAAGCCTTTTATTCTTTTAATATTGCTGATTATGGCTTACAGCTTAAGAAAACTCTAAAATCCTATCTCATAAAATTTGAATATTTCCTCAGACCAAGTAAAAAAAAAGATTTATAACAGCAAAACAAAATCAAACATTTGAAAATGTGTTTCCAGGTGTTTCGAGTTAATTAGACGATTCAAGTGATTTGTTTAATACCCTACTAGTATACTTTTTCATGATATTCTAATATTTAGAGATAGGATATTTGAGTTTTCTTAAGCTGTAAGCCATAATCAGCTATATTAAAAGAATAAAAGGCTTGCAATATGTCAGTTGATTTGTAATGAATCCAGAATGCATGACATTTTTGTTTTTTTAATTGCATTACAGAAAATAAAGAACTTTATCACAATATTCTAATTTTCTGAGACAGTCCTGTATGTGTGTTTTTATATATGTATGTATGTATATGTGTATATGTATATATATATATATGTATGTATATGTACACTACCGTTCAAAAGTTTGGGGTCACTTAGAAATGTCTTTATTTTTCAAAGAAAAGCACTGTTTTTTCAATAAAGATAACATTAAATTAATCAAAAATACACACTCTACATTGTTAATGTGGTAAATTATTATTCAAGGTGGAAGTGTCTGGTTTCTAATGAAATATCTCCAGAGGTGTATAGAGGCCCATTTCCATCAACTATCACTCCAGTGTTCTAATGGTACATTGTGTTTGCTAATCGCCTTAGAAGACTAATGTCTGATTAGAAAACCCGTGCAATTATGCTAGCACAGCTGAAAACAGTTATGCTGGTGATATAAGCTATACAACTGGCCTTCCTTTGAGCTTGAAGTTTGAAGAACAAAATTAATACTTCAAATATTAATCATTATTTCTAACCTTTTCAATGTCTTGACTATATGTTCTATGAAATGTTCAATTCATTTGGTAAATAAAAGTGAGTTTTCATGGAAGACACGAAATTGTCTGGGTGACCCCAAACTTTTGAACGGTAGTGTATATATATATATCATTGTGTCCTGTTTTGTGTGTGCATGTGTATGCGTGAATGTATGTATATGTGTATGTGTATAGATATATGTGTCTGTATGTTTATGTGTATATATATATTTATGTTTATGTCTGACATCTTTTCACTTGTTTTATGTTAATATGTCTAAACGAATACAAAGATGTAAGTGACAAAAAATAAAGAAATAAAGAAAACACACATCACCCATTGAGTGAAAAAGAACACACGCGGGGCTGAGGACCTCCATGGTGGATGAGGGACGTTGCCTCCTGCATTATGTTGACGTAAAAAATGAACCTCAGTGACTTATATTTGCTGATCTCGATGTTTTCGTGCGAGTTCACTCGATGTGATGGTATTCCAGTTCTGGTGATTTCCGTGAGTCGTCGCCGGCCGACGGCTCTGGAGGATCGGCCAGGGGGAAAGCAAACGCCGCCACATAATTTGGAGCATCATGCATCAAGCAGTAGTGGTGTGACAGTAGACTCCCACTCTCTCAGCTTACAGTGCTCTCACACACACACACACACACACACACACACACACACACGCATACTAACATTCTCTGATGCCAAGGGAAGCCTGCTGAGATAAAGAAAGCCACTCTGAATCCATTCGGCAGCTCCTAACAAGCCTGAAACATTCACAACAAGCAGCAAGAGAGATAGAGGTCTACAGAGAGCTAGAGGTCTTCAGAGAGCTAGAGGTCTTCAGAGAGCTAGAGGTCTACAGAGAGCTAGAGGTCTACAGAGAGCTAGAGGTCTACAGAGAGCTAGAGGTCTTCAGAGAGCTAGAGGTCTTCAGAGAGCTAGAGGTCTACAGAGAGCTAGAGGTCTTCAGAGAGCTAGAGGTCTACAGAGAGCTAGAGGTCTACAGGGAGCTAGAGGTCTACAGAGAGCTAGAGGTCTACAGAGAGCTAGAGGTCTACAGAGAGCTAGAGGTCTTCAGAGAGCTAGAGGTCTTCAGAGAGCTAGAGGTCTACAGAGAGCTAGAGGTCTACAGAGAGCTAGAGGTCTTCAGAGAGCTAGAGGTCTTCAGAGAGCTAGAGGTCCAGAGAGCTAGAGGTCTACAGAGAGCTAGAGGTCTTCAGAGAGCTAGAGGTCTTCAGAGAGCTAGAGGTCTACAGAGTTCTAGAGGTCTACAGAGAGCTAGAGGTCTTCAGAGAGCTAGAGGTCTACAGAGAGCTAGAGGTCTTCAGAGAGCTAGAGGTCTACAGAGAGCTAGAGGTCTTCAGAGAGCTAGAGGTCTACAGAGAGCTAGAGGTCTACAGAGAGCTAGAGGTCTACAGAGAGCTAGAGGTCTTCAGAGAGCTAGAGGTCTTCAGAGAGCTAGAGGTCTACAGAGAGCTAGAGGTCTACAGAGAGCTAGAGGTCTACAGAGAGCTAGAGGTCTACAGAGAGCTAGAGGTCTTCAGAGAGCTAGAGGTCTTCAGAGAGCTAGAGGTCTACAGAGAGCTAGAGGTCTTCAGAGAGCTAGAGGTCTACAGAGAGCTAGAGGTCTACAGAGAGCTAGAGGTCTACAGAGAGCTAGAGGTCTACAGAGAGCTAGAGGTCTACAGAGAGCTAGAGGTCTTCAGAGAGCTAGAGGTCTTCAGAGAGCTAGAGGTCTACAGAGAGCTAGAGGTCTACAGAGAGCTAGAGGTCTTCAGAGAGCTAGAGGTCTTCAGAGAGCTAGAGGTCTACAGAGAGCTAGAGGTCTAGAGAGAGCTAGAGGTCTTCAGAGAGCTAGAGGTCTACAGAGAGCTAGAGGTCTTCAGAGAGCTAGAGGTCTACAGAGCTAGAGGTCTACAGAGAGCTAGAGGTCTTCAGAGAGCTAGAGGTCTTCAGAGAGCTAGAGGTCTACAGAGAGCTAGAGGTCTAGAGAGAGCTAGAGGTCTTCAGAGAGCTAGAGGTCTTCAGAGAGCTAGAGGTCTACAGAGAGCTAGAGGTCTTCAGAGAGCTAGAGGTCTACAGAGAGCTAGAGGTCTACAGAGAGCTAGAGGTCTACAGAGAGCTAGAGGTCTACAGAGAGCTAGAGGTCTTCAGAGAGCTAGAGGTCTTCAGAGAGCTAGAGGTCTACAGAGAGCTAGAGGTCTTCAGAGAGCTAGAGGTCTACAGAGAGCTAGAGGTCTACAGGGAGCTAGAGGTCTACAGAGAGCTAGAGGTCTACAGAGAGCTAGAGGTCTTCAGAGAGCTAGAGGTCTACAGAGAGCTAGAGGTCTTCAGAGAGCTAGAGGTCTACAGAGAGCTAGAGGTCTACAGAGAGCTAGAGGTCTTCAGAGAGCTAGAGGTCTTCAGAGAGCTAGAGGTCTACAGAGAGCTAGAGGTCTAGAGAGAGCTAGAGGTCTTCAGAGAGCTAGAGGTCTACAGAGAGCTAGAGGTCTACAGAGAGCTAGAGGTCTTCAGAGAGCTAGAGGTCTACAGAGAGCTAGAGGTCTACAGAGAGCTAGAGGTCTTCAGAGAGCTAGAGGTCTTCAGAGAGCTAGAGGTCTACAGAGAGCTAGAGGTCTAGAGAGAGCTAGAGGTCTTCAGAGAGCTAGAGGTCTACAGAGAGCTAGAGGTCTACAGAGAGCTAGAGGTCTTCAGAGAGCTAGAGGTCTACAGAGAGCTAGAGGTCTTCAGAGAGCTAGAGGTCTACAGAGAGCTAGAGGTCTTCAGAGAGCTAGAGGTCTACAGAGAGCTAGAGGTCTTCAGAGAGCTAGAGGTCTTCAGAGAGCTAGAGGTCTACAGAGAGCTAGAGGTCTAGAGAGAGCTAGAGGTCTTCATAGAGCTAGAGGTCTACAGAGAGCTAGAGGTCTACAGAGAGCTAGAGGTCTAGAGAGAGCTAGAGGTCTTCAGAGAGCTAGAGGTCTACAGAGAGCTAGAGGTCTACAGAGAGCTAGAGGTCTTCAGAGAGCTAGAGGTCTACAGAGAGCTAGAGGTCTAGAGAGAGCTAGAGGTCTTCAGAGAGCTAGAGGTCTTCAGAGAGCTAGAGGTCTACAGAGAGCTAGAGGTCTAGAGAGAGCTAGAGGTCTACAGAGAGCTAGAGGTCTACAGAGAGCTAGAGAGAGCTAGAGGTCTTCAGAGAGCTAGAGGTCTACAGAGAGCTAGAGGTCTACAGAGAGCTAGAGGTCTTCAGAGAGCTAGAGGTCTACAGAGAGCTAGAGGTCTAGAGAGAGCTAGAGGTCTTCAGAGAGCTAGAGGTCTTCAGAGAGCTAGAGGTCTACAGAGAGCTAGAGGTCTACAGAGAGCTAGAGGTCTTCAGAGAGCTAGAGGTCTTCAGAGAGCTAGAGGTCTTCAGAGAGCTAGAGGTCTTGAGAGGACAATAGTGGAGTCTCGTACGTGGAGCATTTGCCCCCGGACAGCCTTTCCTCAGCCTCAGTCTATGGCGGTCCACCTGGTGGATGAATCCGGGTACTGCACACATTCTCAAGGCATCGGCATTCAATTCAGTCACGAGCCAATAGACCACATGGGTTGTGATTTTCTTTAAATAGGAACATGTAGAGAAGATAAAGACAGAAAACAGTTGTATTTAGCTGCAATCAAACCCTACAGTGAAGATTTAATGGAATTATTTGTTTTACTGTTAACTGAAGAAATAAAAAATGTAAAGAAACTTACACAAATTTAAAAAAGTTGAATATTCCACCTTAACATGCCTCCACTAAAACCACTCTAACTCTGCCCTGCTTCACTTTAGTAGTATCAGTCTGTGTCCAGGTAATATGCAGATGATGTTAAATGGTTTGACTTAACCACAGGCCTGATGCTTCCAGATTATTACACAGAATGAATCAGGTGGTCTACAGTTCAGGATCCACACACGGCATCGATAAAAGTCTCCTCTGCGCCGCTCTATTTTTACCAGGATGTGACAAGCACAAGATGTCGCCCTGACAAGGTCAAGGTGCACCTGCCTCCCTGACGATGCCGGCTCTAATGAAGCGAGAGGAACAGGTGCCTGTGACCCCTCGCATCACACACACACACACACACACTCAACTTCACAAGCATTAAACTTCACAAACTCACATTCAGGTCTTAATAAACAATTTAAGATTACACTCATATTAACTGTTTTTTTCATTTTTTAAATGTGCTCTGATCCCATCACTTATAATAATAATAATAATAATAATAACTTTATTTATATAGCACCTTTAAAAACTGAGTTTACAAAGTGCTCTACAGAGAATCAAGGCAAAACAAATGGAATAGAAAAATACAAAATAAAGAACAATATCAAACTAAATTAGGGGAACCGAAGAACTGCATAAAAGGACGACATCACTTAAAAGCCATTTTCTAAAAAATGGGTTTTAAGAAGAACTGATTCTTCTTGAAGCAATCAGCTGATGGAGAAAATATCTTTCAGGACCTGCATCCAAAATGTTATCACGACAAATGAGAGCAGGCATGATGTGAAGTGACACGGCCATGACACGAGGGCCACGTCGAGATCCCACGCCAGGGGAGACGAGAGGAAAGGTAATAAAATCACGAGGGGCACGAAGCAACGATTATGCCACATCATCAACGCCGAGAAACCTCCCACGCATCGTCCTGCTGCCGACTGAACGCAGCGCTCCTCGTGTGAGTCAGCGGCCTCTGTGGTGGATTCTGGGTAGCGGACACAGATGGGCACGGTGGGATCTTTTACAGATGGCACTCGTGTCCTGTGTTTTGAGATTTGTCAAAAGGTTCTTGGGATGAAAAGTGTCCAAACGTAAATACATTTCAGCTCATTGGACCAATTTTATTTACCTTGTGCATGCTTCCTTTGGGCAATCGGATCAGGAAACACTCCATAAACGTTCAATGTTATGCAGATGATGCTCAATTATATCTATCAATCAAACCAGAGGAGACCAACCAGCTCTCTAAACTTCAAGCATCTCTTAAAGACATAAAAACATGGATGACCTGCAACTTCCTGACAAAACTGAAGTTACTTTACTCTGAGCGCCTCAGGGATCAATGATCTGGTGAAGTGGTTTCTGTAGACGGCATCGCCCTGGCATCCAACACCACTGTAAAGAATCTCTGTTCTCTTTGATGGGGACTTGTCCTTTAACTCCACGTGAAGAACATCTCAAGGACTGCTTTGTTTCATCTTCGTAATATTTCAAAAATCAGGCACATCTTGTCTCAGAAAAACTGGTTCATGCGTTTGTTATTTCTAGACTATATTACCGTAACTCCTTATTATCAGGCTGCCGCGATGAACCTGATGTGAGGTCAAAGGTCAGGGATGTCGTATGTGTGCCGAGGCAAATTCGTAACGTGTGATGTTGGGCTATTTATAATAAACTGAATTGAATTAGATTTTGTTGAATATAAAAATTCAACTCAAATATTAAAGTAAGATATGGAAATGAATGATGCATCACGTATATTTCTATATGGGGTTTTTTTGCGGGGAAAGCAACTCTTATAAGAATGAATGAGGCATAATCCCAGGATAAGATTAGCTATTCTAATCACACTGTTTATGAGTCTTCAAAAGAAAAACAAACAGCTTTTGACATGTGTTTACATTTCCCAGACAAGGACCACAGCCTGTTTACGGTTTCCTTTCCCAAAACGATTATAATGATCATCATCATCATCACATCTCCTTTACTCTAATCAAGTAGTTTTATTAAAAAATCAAATACGCCCTCGAGAGAATGATGGTAGATTTAAAGGCGCAGTGTCCAGGATTTGGCGTCGTCTATTCTCCAGAGGTTCGGTGGAACTTCTTCAGTGTCCCTATTTTGATATGAAGTCTCATTTTAAGGAAACAAAAACACAACGATTCTGATTTTCAGGTCGTTATACACTAAAGGGAAACACACTTCATATAGTCTAAGCATATCACTCATATTCAAATAAATTCAAGCCAAGAGTCATTTCTGCACCCTACATTATACACACTGCACCTTTAAGAAGTCAGATATGATCTAGTTGCTGCTGGCAGGTGATAACATGGCAACAATATCTGAAATATGAAGGGAAAAACTATAAAGGTGACCATGTTCTTTGATGGAGAGATATGAACGCTATGGCATAAAGGCAATACAGATCATTTATAAACAATAAGATCCAGTTGTCACCTTGAACACTGATTATTATTATAATTTGAATACTTTATCGGATGCAGGGGAGGAAGGAAATATGAAGGAACCCAGCGAATGAGAGAATAATACGGAAGGAAAATGCTTATCATCTATGGCTGCGTATTCCATCGTAATCTGGCCTCCAACGTCGGGGAGTTGCATATCCGTAACATCCACCGTGTGCTGGGAGGACATTTCACACATTAAGATCATTAGCATAAGCCGATATCTCTCTCTTCATTTGCACTCCCTCCTCTCTTCCTCGGCTTCTTTTTTCGGGATTCAAAGAATTCTTTTTTGGTGGCGTTCTCTCGTTCCCAGGCTCTCTCTCGCTGGGGGGTGACGGCGTGGATTTCACCGTGCGCTCGGACACGGCGGTATGAACCGCCTCGGCCAATAGGAGAGCGCGTCGCTTCTACGGTAGCGAATTTATTTTAATGAAAGTTCCAACAGGATTTCAATCCTATAGCCCACAACACATTAGCATTAATGAGACCTAAAAAAACAGCAGCACCGCATTCAATAAATGCACGGGGCGTATTGCGGTGACATCACTCATTATGAAACACAGAGTTTTAATAATTCAGTCTCAGGCCAAAAAGAAAAAAACGTGATCAGCATCTCAAAGTCTCCCTTTGGCTGTAAATATGGATGCATTGATTTACCTCAGGATAACCAGGACTATTTGAAAAGGCATACATTTACTGTAGTGAATAATTGTATTCAAGTATAATTCAAATTTAAAAAAAAGAAAATGTCACGAGCATGCATTTAATTTGAATTATCTAAGGTGTCAAATGTGTCAAAACATCACAGAACATTAAACCACGTACTGACAGAAACTACTGGACTCATAACATACCAGTGAGCCAGGTTCCACAGAGGGGGCAGGGCTTAGAGGGGGCGGGGCTTATTTCTGTGGCTTGACTCCGTGGAAACAGTTATCACGTCCTTCATCCACCATGAAGAACTCACCACTAGTCCTGCTTCATACTTGTTGAGGACGTCCCACAGAACATCTAACGCCCTCGTGTTTGGGTTCACAACATAAATATAATATATATATCTATACATGACATCACCCGTAGGCTCACACAGCTCGGTGACTTTCACCTCTACGTCTGAACGACTTCTGCTTCCAGCTCCACTAGAGCAGCAGTTAGATTCACCAACAGCTGAGCATCTCAACGCTGATTGGCTTTCGCAACTCAGCAAATTTTTCGCCAGTTTAAATATTTCAACTAGAAGCGAATGGAGCGAATTCATGGCAAAGTTATGAAGGAATATAGAAGGGGCGGGGGAAGGAAGCAATAAGCAAAGAAGAAGCGGGGCAGGGTGGTAATGATGGGGGGAGGAGTACTCTACATTTTCTTTTGCCCCATTAGAGAGAGAAAGGTCTGCACAATGCCCCTCCGGGCAGAGGCAGCGTAGTCATCAATCTGCGGGGTTAACGCCGGGTTACAGGGACACACATAATCCACAGAATGAAGCCCCCCCCGCATGCCATTGTGGCCATTACGATGTTTTAGACTTCAACCCCAACCCCCCACCATGCCCTTGCTTCTCTAAGAAGAGTGAATATACATTTGTATACTCTGGATATTAATGCACACATGGATCACACGCTCCACTGCATTGACACAAATACACCTTTGGCTCTTTCCCGGTAAATAAGGTTGTCAAGGTTTCTCCTTTTCTTTTCTTGTTCTCTTTGTTGGAGACGTTCTTTGCCGATGAATTAAAGATGAATTAGAGAGATGTGTCATCGCTGAAAGGAACAAGGACTACGATGAAAAACAATAACCACAGTTTGCTACCACTTCTGCAATGACACACGTATGTTCCCGTCCTCAGCGCTCGTATTTCGGACGGACAAGCCTCCATGGGCTATAATTTGTGGGTTTTCCCCGAGTCGCCCAAGAATACGAAGCCCAGGACTTCCTTTCCCATGCGCTACCCTTTGTTTATACTTCGATTAGCAACTTTAAGTGCCAGACTGGACTAAACCCACAAACCATTCTCACCATTGACAAGTAGCATACAAATGTTTGCAAAAGCAACTGCAGCCTCCTTTCTGTTAAACATATCGTGCTCTTGGATTCAGACCATTTAGAAGTGTATTTGTGGGGTTCTCCATGGCTGCGGTTCTTGTAATGGATCTCTCGCCACTTGTTATGATATGCTGATGTTTCTCAGACGCAGTGAACGAGTAACCGAAGTTGTCAACAGACGATGGGTAAGCAAGGTATCGAACTTCTGAAAGAAAAAAACACTCTCCGATGAGCCTACTTCAGTGTGTAGGGAAGTGAATGGTCTCTGCAAGGCAATTTAGAAAGCTACCCCACCGTATGCCCTCATGCATTCGAATCAGTGAGAGGAAGAGAATAAATTAAGCAGTACGTCAAGAAAGTACCTGGGTGAGTAGGCGGTCAGGGAGAAGTACAGAACGGCTGCGGTAAAAATAACTGTTGGATCAAAAGGAATGACTGAGCTCAACGAAAAGAAAAAGGAGTGAACACAAAGAAGAATGTACCAGCTGGGAGGGGAGGCATCACAGCAGCCTGGATCGGCATCGCTGAGGGTAATGAGCCAGGAAAAAGCTACGGGAGATGTTTAGATGTTTGGAGCGAGTGAAGGATGAAGAGCAAGAAGAAGAAGAAGGTGGAGAGATGGTAGTGACAGTTATCCGCCATCTCCTGGGAAAGGAAAAGATGAAGTGGAGGGAGAAGGGGAAGGGAAAGGAGAGGCATTATGGAATGAAAAGAAGGTAGAGTGGAGGAATATAAATGGAATGTGGCACAGAAGAGATGCAGAAAAAGTACTGCAAGTAATGCAACGACTAAATCATGTGGAAAGTAAAATGTATCCAGAATAATCGATCATATTCCAGGATAATCAGCAGGGCCGTGGCAGGAGGCTCCAGACCCAGCCAGGTTCAATGGACCCTACGAGACGGGAAGTCACAAGGACTCTGGGTAGGAAGTAGAGTTAATGATGTGTGATGGAGAGATGAACATTCATCCATAAGTAGAGAAAGAAGAGGAGAGAGGTGCTCAGTGTATCCTAGAGGAGAGAGGTGCTCAGTGTATCCTAGAAGAGATAGGAGCTCAGTGTATCCTAGAAGAGATAGGAGCTCAGTGTATCCTAGAGGAGAGGTGCTCAGTGTATCCTAGAGGAGAGGTGCTCAGTGTATCCTAGAGGAGAGAGGAGCTCAGTGTATCCTAGAGGAGATAGGTGCTCAGTGTATCCTAGAGGAGAGAGGTGCTCTGTGTGTCCTAAAATGTCCCCTAGCAGTGTTTGGTAAAATTATTCCAGTGAAGGGACTTTTTGATGCGACAGTATGCTCGTAATTTACTTTTTTTCTCCTCTTCTTTTTTTAACCAAATATCAACAGACCCTCTTCCCTCATATGAACATGTGTCCATTAGCCACACGTCTCACCAACGTCCGGCCGACGCCCCTCTCAATACAAAAGTGTGCTGAATATTACACTGGGTGAAGACTGTGAAGACGAAGAAAATAGCAAATGAAAGAATATTAAAATACAGTTTTCGGCTTAATTGTCCAGGGATGTGAATGCGAAATGTAACAAGTACATTTTTTTATAGTGAGCCGCCGGTCACAAGTCTGTTGCCATGCTGGATCCCCTCCATGGGCCCCTCCCAATGGAGCATTTCGATTGGGTCCTGATGGGCAGGTCGGCACCTGGTATCGCAGCTTCTACCCTCAGTGTGTAAATGGCTGTCGGCTAATTTAAACTCAAGGATCACAAGGTGTTTTTTGGAATTTAGTTTAAATACTACCATCTACTGAAGCCTCTACGGCAGCCTCTCATCACACTTTCACTGTGTAAACACTGTGAATCTATTTTTGTTGTTGTCTTGATGGAAACTCGTGTGCAGAAACTGATGAAGCTCGAAGTCAGCGAGCCGCGGTGGAATTAGCCCAGGCATGTTTTAGTTCTGCTCGGTCGGACTTCGCTCATCCTTTAGGGATTCTTGTTTTTCCTTTTTGTCTTCCAGGATTGTGCATTTCTTTTTAAGGCACTATCGTGTTTTTGGCTGACCTTAAACAAAAACAGGTAGAGGAGCTGGCATGGTAGATATCAAAACAGTTTGGGTCGCTGACAGAGGGAACAGCTCGGGTGGCAGCGTCACGTTGACACAGTTGTCTAAGACACGAGTCACACTAACACTAACACTCGTGTGTAGACCCAAATGCACCCTCGACTCCAGGGATCCTTCGAACTTATATTCCACACTCTGGAAACGGCAGGCAGAGTATCAACAGGACGAAGGGCTGGTAGGTTCTCGAGGAGTCGGACTAGCGGGTTAACCAGGGACAGGCAGGGTCGGCAACAGGAAATCCGTCTAGAAACAAGTGCTGGAGAGTCTGGCATAGAAAAGGAAGAACAATCTGGCAAGGTGTGTGTGTGTGGCAGGAGACTATATAGGGATTTGATTAGTGATCAAAGACAGGTGTGTGAACAGGTGAAGGAAGTCAGACTGACGAGGTGGGAGTGACTGAACCACAGAGTGAGGAGCTGAACTGTGACAACAGGTGTGTGAACAGGTGAAGAGAGTTAGACTGACGACGGTGAGTGAGGAGGGTGTGGAGCTGAAACTGCAACAGAACCCCCCCCCCCCAGACGACCCAAAACAAGAAAGAAAAACTAAAACAAAAATCTTCGGCCTCCTAGGGTGGGTGGCGGGGGCCCGGAGGAGGGAATTTGCGGCACGACAGGAACAGTCCAGGGGTTAATCCTCTCCTCCCCGACGGGTGAGTTGTCGTGATCGGAAGACGACTCCTCCTCATCCTCTTCAACATCTGACTCCGTCGATGACCGAGAGGGAACAGGGTTTGGCTGTGTAGCCACTGTGGCCACAGGACCCTTGGCGGGCTGGTCAGGGTGGCTGCGGTGAAACTCCCTGATGAGAGGGGGATCCAGAATGTGTCGCGCCGGAACCCAGGATCTCTCCACCAGGTATTGTAGCCCTCTCCCACGCCGGCGGGAACGAAGTAGGCGGCGAACAGTGTAAGTCAAACCTCCATCGATGAACCGTGGTGGTGGAGGACGCTGGACAGCAGGAACCAGTGGGGACTCCCGAACCGGCTTCACCCTGGAGACGTGGAACGATGGATGGACCTGCAAGGCCCGGGCAGTTTGAGCCTCACCACTGCAGGATTGATGACCTTCAGGATCTCGAACGGTCCAATGAACCTGGGTCCCAACTTCTTACATTCTACCCGCAAGGGAAGGTCTCGGGTCGAAAGCCATACCCTCTGGCCAGCCTGGTAACTGGGGGCTTCAGAGCGGCGCCGGTTGGCTGCCGCGGAATAACGGTTGACCGAGCGAAGAAGCGCAGCTCTGGCCTCAGCCCAGGTACGGCGGCAGCGGCGGGCAAAAGCCTGGACCGAGGGGCAGGAAACCTCCTTCTCCAGGGCAGGAAACAGTGGAGGCTGGAACCCGTAGGCACACTGGAACGGGGACATCCCAGTGGCAGAGCTGGTCAGGGAGTTGTGGGCATACTCCACCCACAAGAGTTGCTGGGACCAAGACGCCGGATGCTCAGAGACCAAGCACCTTAGAGCCGTCTCCATCTCCTGGTTCTTGCGCTCCGTCTGGCCGTTAGACTGTGGGTGGCATCCCGATGACAGGCTTGCAGTGGCCCCGATAAGCGTGCAGAACTCCCTCCAGAAGACTGACGTAAACTGAGGTCCCCGGTCAGAGACCACGTCCGTGGGAAAACCATGAAGCCGGAAGACATGCAGCAGGACCAGCTCAGCAGTCTCCTTGGCCGAGGGGAGCTTGGGCAAGGGCACGAAGTGAGCCATCTTACTGAAGCGATCTACCACTGTCAGGATGGTGGTATGTTTATTGGACAGCGGGAGACCGGTAACAAAGTCTAAGGAGATGTGCGACCTGGGCCGATGGGGCACAGACAGAGGTTGCAGAAGACCCGCAGGAGCCTGGTGAGATGGTTTATGCTGGTTGCAGACAGGGCAGGCGTTGACGAACTCCCGGGTACGCTGGCTCCCGGGGTGGCAGGTGAGTCTGGAGTTATGGGCCCACTGGAGGACATCAGACCTCAAGGTCTGAGGGACAAACAGGCGATCAGGAGGACAGGAGCTAGGACCGGCCTGGTCCTCCAGGGCGGCCTTGACTCTCTCCTCTATCTCCCAGGTGATCGAGGCAACCAAGACGGGGGCAGGAAGGATAGTATCCTTGCAAGGGGTGGAATCCCCCTTGTCCCCACACTGGCGGGACAGGGCGTCCGGCTTGACGTTGCGGGTACCGGGCCTGTCACAGAGAGAAAAATTGAATCGGGTGAAAAACAGAGACCATCTGGCTTGCCGAGAGTTCAGTCTCTTGGCGGACTGAATGTACTCCAGGTTCTTGTGGTCAGTCCAACACAAAAAGGGCAGACTGGTCCCCTCCAGCCAGTGGCGCCACTCCTCGAGGGCCAGCTTCACAGCAAGCAGCTCCCGGTTACCCACATCGTAGTTTCTTTCAGCAGGTGCGAGCCGCCTACAAAAGAAGGCACAGGGATGGAGCTTCTGGTCATTAGCAGCCCGCTGAGATAGGATGGCCCCCACCCCCACATCGGAGGCGTCCACCTCCACAACAAACTGTCTCTCTGTGTCAGGAACTTGGAGGATGGGGGCAGAAGTAAACCGGGCCTTAAGGTTCTGGAAAGCCTCCTCAGCCGAGGATGACCACTGGAACTGCACCTTGGATGAGGTCAGGGCTGTGAGTGGGGCTGCTACGGTGCTATAGCCACGGATAAACCTCCTGTCGAAGTTCGCGAATCCCAGGAATCGTTGCAGCTGTTTACGTGAGTCAGGAATGGGCCAGGACGTAACAGCTAACACCTTGGCAGGATCCATCTCCACGATCCCCAGTCCCACGATGTACCCCAGGAAGGAGACTGAAGAGACGTGGAATTCGCACTTCTCTGCCTTAACGAACAGGGCATTCTTCAGGAGGCGTTGGAGGACTGCTTGAACATGGTGAACGTGCTCCTCTCGGGACTTAGAGAAAATAAGAATGTCGTCTAGGTAGACAAACACCTGCTTATTCAACATGTCTCTTAGCACATCATTCACTAGGGCCTGGAAAACGGGCGGGGCATTGGTGAGACCAAAGGGCATAACCAGGTATTCGTAATGTCCGGTGGGGGTGTTGAAAGCTGTCTTCCACTCATCACCCTCTCGGATCCGGACCAGGTGATAGGCGTTACGCAGGTCTAGCTTGGTGAATATGGTAGCCCCTCGCAGCAACTCGAAGGCAGAAGAGATGAGTGGAAGTGGGTAGCGGTTTTTAATGGTAATGTCGTTGAGGCCCCTGTAGTCAATGCAAGGCTTCAGTGACTTGTCCTTCTTTCCTACGAAGAAGAACCCCGCACCTGCAGGAGAAGAGGAGGGACGGATGATCCCAGTAGCCAGAGAGGAATTAATGTAAGCCTCCATGGCCTCCCTCTCAGGAGCAGATAAGGAATACAGGCCACCCCTGGGTGGAGTGGTACCCGGTTGCAGGTTAATGGCACAGTCGTAGGGTCGATGTGGAGGCAGAGATGAGGCCTTGACCTTACTGAATACCTCCCGATAGTCATGGTATTCAGTAGGCACCCCCGACAGGTCCAAAGCCGAGCTGGGGCCGGCTGACTGCCGAGGTGCAGCACCCTGTTTCAGGCAAATCAGGTGGCAGGATGAACTCCATCCCAGGATGGCTCCTGTGGCCCAGTCAATGTGGGGGTCATAATCCGCCACTGTCCGGTCTCCCTGACGCAGTTCCACCAGTCCCCCGGTGGGATCCGGGCCCTTGGAGACAAACCCGAACACCTTGCGTAGCTCCGCCGAAAACCGCGGGAACGAAGAACAGGCTGGCGTGCGTCTCTCCCATTCAGCGGTACCCCACAAACGTGCCCTGCCGGACAGGTGATTTATGGTAAAGGCTACCTTAGCCTCCTCCGAGGCAAACGTGTACGGCTGCAGGGAAAACAAGATGGAGCAGTTGGTGATGAACGGATTGCAGCCCTCAGGTTCTCCAGCATAGCGCTCTGGGGTTCCCACGCGGGGCTCGTGTGCTGGAGCAGACAGCGGAGAGACAGGAGGCGTAGCTGAGGCAACCTGCTGGGTCAGGACAGTAGTGAGCTGTTGCACCTGAGCTGTCAATGCCGACATAGCCCGCTCCTGGGCTGCTGCCGACTGACGCCCCTCAGCGGCGAAGCTGGCCATCTGCGCCTCGTGCTGCTGTAGAGCCCTCGATCCTCTCGAATCGGCTCGCCGGTGCAGGAGTCTGTGCTGGGTCCATGACGGGCCAGATTGTAATGTAACGACTCGTGTGTAGACCCAAATGCACCCTCGACTCCAGGGATCCTTCGAATTTATATTCCACACTCTGGAAACGGCAGGCAGAGTATCAACAGGACGAAGGGCTGGTAGGTTCACGGGGAGTCGGACTAGCGGGTTAACCAGGGACAGGCAGGGTCGGCGACAGGAAATCCGTCTAGAAACAAGTGCTGGAGAGTCTGGCATAGAAAAGGGAGAACAATCTGGCAAGGTGTGTGTGTGAGGCAGGAGACTATATAGGGATTTGATTAGTGATCAAAGACAGGTGTGTGAACAGGTGAAGGAAGTCAGACTGACGAGGTGGGAGTGACTGAACCACAGAGTGAGGAGCTGAACTGTGACAACAGGTGAAGAGAGTTAGACTGACGACGGGGAGTGAGGAGGGTGTGGAGCTGAAACTGTGACACACTCAATGTAAGTCTCCCTCTTTGAATGTGTCCTCCGTTCTCTACTTTAGTATATTACATGTTATTTAACAACAAGATTCAAGGAAGTAACATTTCTTCAAGAAAGCCAAACTACAAAAATACCATAAGTAATACCATCAGTAATACCATAAATAACACCATGAGTAATACCATGAGTAATACCATCATTAATACCATGAGTAATACCATGAGTAATACCATGAGTAACACCATGAGTAATACCATGAGTAATACCATCAGTAATACCATGAGTAACACCATGAGTAATACCATACGTAATACTATGAGTAACACCATGAGTAATACCATCAGTAATACCATGAGTAATACCATCAGTAATACCATGAGTAATACCATCAGTAATACCATCATTAATACCATGACTAATACCATGAGTAATACCATCATTAATACCATGAGTAATACCTTAAATAATACCATGAGTAATACCATGAGTAATACCATGAGTAATACCATCATTAATACCATGAGTAATACCATGAGTAATACCATCATTAATACCATGAGTAATACCATGAGTAATACCTTAAATAATACCATCCGTAATACCATCAGTAATACCATGAGTAATACCATCAGTAATACCAGGGGTCCCCAAACTTTTTCCTGTGAGGGCCAAATAACTTTTCCCTTCTCTGATGGGGGGCCGAGGTCAGTTTGTAACAGAAAAAGTGTGACGGGGGGGGGGACGTCGAGACGTTCTGCTGTCCTGGCTCCTCATTGGTGGAGCTCAGTCTAGATGTCGTGGTGCGATCAGCTCGAAGTGACGGAGTCACGAGTCGCTTGGCTGATGCCGAGCAGAGTGAACCTGCCAGGCTGCGCTTTAGAATTGTTCAAGCAAAACAATTGACTGTCACCAATCTGTGTTTCTCCTCCTAACAGCTGATGTCCGGCGCCAAGAGCTCCACGCTGTCTCACCTCCAGGGTGTCAAATGCTGCGGCTTCGGAGCCTCGGTAGCGACGCTCGGGGCTCCCTGTGGTGTCTGTACGAGCCCCGGCCTTCGACTGACGCCAACGTCAATAAACCCATTTGCCTCCTGTTTTATTCTTTTATGCTCAAGAGTTTGTTTGGGAATTTGAAAAGTCCTTACGTGAAGCTCCGCCACCGAGTCACATAACGTTAGCTCTGAAGCTCGAGTTACGCTACAAAGCTATTCATTCTTTTGTAAATAATTCATTATTTGTTGCTTGAACATTTATTTTCTTCCCTTTCTATACTCGTATAAAGTATACTGACGGACAGATATGCCATGTTCTAACCCAAAGAGGACACAGTGGATGTAGACCACCACTAGACCTGTCCAGTGCTGGTCTCTACACACACACTGCTGCGACCTCACGTCTCCGCTTCAGCATGCCGGCTTACACAGAGACACGGGCGAGACATCAAAGATGAGATCGTCAAAGTTGGCTCAGGCTTATGAGTTGAGGGTGTGTGTTTACGTTGATGAACTATAGCGGGAAAAACCCAATAAAATGAATGAATACGACGGACTAACCGGTCCAGGTGAGCCGCTCCGTGGTCACAGTTCTGTGATGGGTAGCTCCCAAGTGTGAATGTGTGTCTTTATGTGAATGATGAACACAAAACACAGACTGCAAGAATCCACACAAAGGGCTCGATCACACCTCTCAGAAACGCGTCGCCCGCAAAACCATTGATTCCCTACGGTACGGCGCCACTTTCAGACGCGCCTTTTAAATGCCACGCAGTTTTCTTGCGTTTTTCAGGCGCGGTTAAAAGTTACAATATTCTCAACTTTAGAGGCGCGCCGCTCATCAATGTCACACTCGGCCAATGCAGCCAATCGAATCAAGCAGGAGGCGGGCTTTCCTTCCTGTTTTCCCGACGAGAACCTCATATTACAGGACAAAGACCTCCCGCCACACCAAAAGTGTTTTCCCGTCGGCAGTTGGGCTCATCAATAGAGCCCGGGTCCCCCACTGACTGACTGTCACCCCCAGGACTACCTCCTCTTCTTCCTCCTTCCTCTCTCCTCCTTCTTCCCCCTCCTTCCTCTTCCTCCTCCTCCTCCTCCTCCTCCTTCTTCTTCTTCTTCTTCTTCCTCCTTCTCCTCCTCCTCCTTCTTCCCTCCTGGAGGCCTCCTCCACACACATGCCACTTTAACATGCACTTTAACTTAAACACACGTCACTTGAAACACACACCTAAACACTTTAACGTTATTTGTTGTCCGAGCACTTTATCTTTATCTTTATCTTATACTTAAGTTCACTGTTGCTGTCGCGTTGATTGTTGTTCGTCATGTCTAAATGTTGCACCTTCCGCCAAAAAAAATTCCCCGTTTGTGTAAACATTCCTGGCAATTAAACGGTTTCTGATTCTGATTCTGATTCTGAAATTAGCGGTATTTAATGACGAAGAGCTTTATAATCCTAAATCTAAACACGACTCAAACTGACTCCTGCTCGGTCGGAAGTGAAACTGAAAGCCTCGCCATCGAGACACAATTCGCGGAATAGATGCTGGTATTCGCCGTACTCTTTCCTTTCTTTTTTTAAATATCTTGAACCCAAAATCAACGGTTGGTTGCGCATGCAGGTCCGCTCCACAGGTGCGCCGCACTGTTTTGCCCGGCGTATTTTTGCCTAGTTTGCTTTTTAGAGTTGCGTCTGGTGTGATCGAGCCCTTATAGAACATTCCTGAACATCTCTTGGGTGCATACAGACTCACGTTGTAGAGGATGTCCACCCATCCCTCCATCGTGATGCACTGGAACACCGTGAGCACCGCAAACAGGATGTTGTCAAAGTTGGTGATGCCAAAGTTGGGTCCGGTCCAGTACTCCCTGCACTGGGTCCCATTGGGACAGGTCCTGGCCGGAGGCTCCAGACCACAAGGCCAGTCTGCTGCTCTCTCACCTGGAAAGAGAGACAATGAGTTGGGATTTCCATATTCATGTTTTCAGATGGCTTTGACTTAAACTACTGTGTCTATTTGATTGGTGGATGAATGGATAGATCTCAAAACAACTTAAGCCACTATTACGTTTTAGGATACACTGAGCACCTCTCTCCTCTTCTTTCTCTCCTGATGGATGAATTGTCATCTCTCCATCACACATTACTAACTCTGCTTCCTCTGCTGATGCTCCCCCCCTCCTCTCTACCTCCATCTGTCTCATGGAGGTCTGCATCGTGGCCATGCTTCTACGAACTATTCATACATTATGTCATATTCATTGAATGTGTTGATGTAACTTTGGTCCCATGACGTCTATGTCTCCTGTCCATCCTGGAGGGGGATCCTCTTCTGTTGCTCTCCTGAAGGGTTCTTCACTTTTTTCCCCCCGTGAAAGTTTCCCAGGAGTTTTTCCTGATCTGATGGGAGGTCAAAGGTCAGGGATGTCCAGATTGTAAAGCCCTCTGAGGGGAATTTGTCATTTGTGATGTTGGGCTATAAGAAATAAACTGAAATTAATTGAAATGTAATAATAAATCCAGTTTCTCCAAATGCTAAAACAAGTTTTGTCATGTGGGTCAGGTCTGCAGTTTGACCTTTTCCCCCGTCACTTTCTCCAGCTGCCTCACCGCTGCTCTGACGTGACCCTTGACCTCCTAACAGTCAGTCATCAGTCATGCTGCTCACGCCTCCAACGGGGAAACCACACAGGTGGCCCCACCCTCCTCAACCGGTTTCCCTCAGTGGAGACCTTTGACCTCCCGAATATGTCATGCAGAGTAAGGCTGCAGCCTCATTATGTCAGTCGCAGGCACAAAGCGTGTGTGCTCAGGTGAAGGCCGGTACAAAGATGGAGAAGGGGGGGGGGGGGGGGGGGGAGAATCGGCTTCCCCTTTTTTAGCTGCACGCTCCAACAGAGCGCCACTTGATATCAGACCAGAGGCACCAAGCCGGCATCACGGCTTCTCTTCTCCACTCTTCAGTGTATTTTGTACAGCCCGATATCGCAAACTACAAGCTCCCCTCAGTGGGCTTTACAATCTGTACACATACATGACGACATCCCTGACCTTTGACCTCACATCGGAGCAGGAAAAACTCCCAAGAAATAGAAAAAAACCTTTAATGAGGAAAAAAGTGAAGAACCCTTCAGGAGAGCAACAGAGGAGGATCCCTCTCCAGGATGGACAGAATAATAGACGTCATGTGACCAGACACATAAACACATTCTATGAGTATGACATAATGTATGAATAGTTCCTATGATTGTATAACTATATTAGAAGTGTCCAAACTTTGTGCGCAGGGTTTTCAGGGATTACCCAGTTGCAGAGTGCATGGAGGGCGCCCGAGAGTTTTGTCTCAAGGATTTGTTGGCACACTCGTCAGCAGATTGGGGGATCAGGAGGAAAAATGAATATAAATGTGCAGAGTATACAACAGATGCCGTGCGCGTCCAGAGTTTGACGAGGGATAGCGCCGCGATCACCGCGCCAAGTTGGTAACAATGATTTGCAGAGCCAGACTGCACGGCCGACATCCCTCTGGTGTCTCTCCAGTGGAACGAGTCCGGCTGACAGGTGCCGTGTCCGCCGGACTCAGCGTCCACAGAGCGCGTGGGAACGTCTCAGTCGCAGCGCGGTTCCTCATGGAATACCGTGACGAAATAATTAAGGCTCATTTTCAGGGTTTTTCCCTATTTTTTTGGAAGAAATATCTATATTTGTTCGGTCTTTATTTTTAAAAGGATCTCCATGTGATTTAGTGTAATTTCAGCCTCTTTAAAAAAAATTACACGTTTAAGATTAAAGGTTAACATTTTTTTCGATATTTATATATTAGTTTGTTTTTATATTAGTTTCTTTAAAAATTATACGATAAAAATTCAAGGTGAGAAAGTATATATATATATACAGTATATATATATATATTAGTTTGGTCTTTATTTTAAAAGGATCTCCATGTGATTTAGTGTGACTTAAGCATCTTTAGATACGTTTAAAATTCAATGTGGAAATATATCATGGAGATCCTTTCAAAATAAAGACCAAACTAACATTATATATATATATATATATATTCAACTAACTTATACTGACATATATATAATATACAGGACTGTCTCAGAAAATTAGAATATTGTGATAAAATTCTTTATTTTCTGTAATGCAATTAAAAAAACAAAAATGTCATGCATTCTGGATTCATTACAAATCAACTGAAATATTGCAAGCCTTTTATTCTTTTAATATTGCTGATTATGGCTTACAGCTTAAGAAAACTCTAAAATCCTATCTCATAAAATTTTAATATTTCCTCAGACCAAGTAAAAAAAAAGATTTATAACAGCTGAGTGTTTGTCAAGGCTCAGGAAACCCTTGCAGGTGTTTCGAGTTAATTAGACAATTCAAGTGATTTGTTTAATACCCTACTAGTATACTTTTTCATGATATTCTAATATTTAGAGATAGGATATTTGAGTTTTCTTAAGCTGTAAGCCATAATCAGCAATAAATCAGAATAAAAGGCTTGCAATATTTCAGTTGATTTGTAATGAATCCAGAATGCATGACATTTTTGTTTTTTTAATTGCATTACAGAAAATAAAGAACTTCATCACAATATTCTAATTTTCTGAGACAGTCCTGTATATATATATTTATATATTTTATATATATATTAGTTTGGTCTTTATTTTGAAAGGATCTCCATGTGATTAAGTGGGATTTTAGCATTATTGAAAAATGTACAATTCAAGGTGAGAAGAAAATATATATTTATTTATTTGGTCTTTATTTAAAAATCTTCAGAAATGTTGAACTTCGTTGATTTAGCTCATAATCTGATTTAAATGTCACGAGGGATCCACTTCAATCCTTCCGTCTGTCTTTAACTAAAAGTAAATTGATGCCTCATGGCAAAGGCAGAGAATTAAAGGGGGAAAACTATTTGATACCGTGCAGAGGACAAAGAAGCTGATGGCTTAAAAAAAAAAAGGAGCTCAAGTTGATGGACAGCCAAATAAAGCACAACACCATGCAAACATACTCAAAACAAATGCCCCACAAAACTGTCTTTATCTAGTATTACCCGCTTATGACTCACTCATTTAGATACACACACACACACACACAAATGTATTTTCATGACTTGTCGGGGACATTACGTATACTTATATTCATTTCGTGGAGATTCACCCTATTTCTAATCATAACAGCATCCAGCTTTAACTTTTACTGTAACGGTTTTTTTTAGGTTTACGTGTAGTTGCAAATGACAGAAAACAATGCAGTTTAACAAACAAATAACACAGATCTATTAAAACCAACAGAAATAAATGATCTCTAATCCAGAAATATTCTTCTTTTTCAAATAAGCCTTTGAAACTGAAACGCGACGTCAACACGGTTCACGTTGAAGGAGTCACGACTCATCAAACACTGTTGCGCCGCTCCGACTCACACGGCGAGGAGCGCCACGAGGTGTTAGCGCTGCTCGCGCTAACGTAGCGGAGAGAACCCGTGACTCGTAACCTCATTAAACTCCCGAGGTAGAATTCGATCAGGAGGCGCGCGGTGCAGGAGCATCCCGATGGAAACACAGCGAGGCCGAATATCGATCAAGCTCTGAGACGGAGAACATTCATCAAAACCAAGACCTGAGGAATGCCTGTCAGAGAGACTGCTGAGCACGTGTTATATAATATATATAAATATATATATATATAAATATATATATATATATATATGAAACGTATGAATCATTTATCAGGGTTTATACACATGTTAACCAATAGATTTCCAGGACTTTAAAACAAATTTCCATGACCAAACATTTTATGAAATGAGTATAAACTTTAAATGACTTAATAGTTAGATTAAAATAATAAATATTGATATAGATGTTTATTCTTTTAATCAAACTGTGTAAATGAACATATGAATATAGCACATTTTCCATGGTTTTATTGGAAATTACATTTATTTCAAGGACTTTTCCAGGCCTGGAAATAACCTTTTTTTATTTTATTCCATGACTTTTTCAGGTTTTCTAGAACTTTAAACCAAATTTCCATGACTAAACATTTTGTGAAAACATCGGTGTGTAAATGACACAAATGAATGAGAGACAATAGTTTGATTAAAAAGAATAAATATGTATATAAATGTGTATTCTTTAAATCAAACTACCTTGGTAAACAACTTCCATGACTTTTCAAAACATTTTGGATAGCACATTTTTTTGAAGGATTTTTTTGAGGCCTGTGAATAACCATTTTAAAATTCCATGACTTTTCCAGGTTCTCCATGACCGTACGAACCCTGATGTATGTACCTGCCTGGTACGTGTTATTGTTTTCCAGCTCAGCCGATTATCAGCGCTGTTGTCGTACAACAAACAACAAACAACAACAACAACACGCTCTCACCCGTCTCTATCCTGAAGCAGGTGCGGTGGAACTTGCCCATGTAGAAGTCGAGGCCGATGATGGCGAACATGAGGATGGCGAAGAAGAGCAGCAGGCCGATCTGCAGCAGAGGCACCATGGCTTTCATGATGGACTTCAGCACCACCTGGAGACCTGCAGGGGGGGGGGGGGGGGAGTCAACAGGCACTTCTGAGGTGAGTTCAGGTTCATCGCACACCCGGGGTTTGTTGTTGTTGTTGTTGCTATTATCATTTATCTCAGGTATGACTCCAAAATAACTGGGAACAAAACAACATCACAACAGTTTGATCAACAAGCTTCTTTTTTTTTGCTTCCAAGGTCTCAGCAATTTTTTTACAATTATTTTTAAACCTTTATTT